>NW_007070595.1:5335-10790 GCF_000164805.1 Carlito syrichta
CGGAATCCTGTTCCTTTTTTTTTTTTTTTGAGTCACAGCCTCACCCTGGTGCCCTGGCTGGAGTGCAGTGGCACAATCGTGGCTCACCGAGCTTCAACCTCCTTGGCTCAGGTGATCCTCCTGCCTCTGCCTCCCAAATAGCTGGGATCACAAAGGCTTCCGGGCCTGGGCAGTTTTTAACTTTTTGGAGAGATGAGGTCTCACTGTGCTGCCCAGGCTGGTCTCCGGCTCCTGGGCTCAGGCGGTCCTTCCGCTTTGGACTCCCAGAGTGCTGGGGTTGCGGGCACGCGCCACAGCATCCAGTCAGGCACCCCTCTCTGACTGTGACCCGACGCCTGCTGGCCCCCAGGGATGTGCGGAAGTTCAAGGAGACGAAGAAGCAGTTTGACAAGGTGCGAGAGGACCTCGAGCTGTCACTGGTGCGGAATGCCCAGGCCCCACGGCACCGGCCCCACGAGGTGGAGGAGGCCACGGGCGCGCTCACCCTCACACGGAAGTGCTTCCGCCACCTGGCACTGGACTACGTTCTCCAGGTCGGCCCTGGAGAGGCCTGGAAGACCTCAGACAGGGGGGCGGAGGAGTGCGACCGCGGGTGGGGCTGGATGTCAGGACGAGGGAGGGACTCCGGGGCCCTGGGAGGGTGAGGCTGGCACAGTGTGGGCGCTGAGGGGCTGGGGGTCTCACACAGTGCCTGCCAGGGGGCTCCTCAGCCGCAGGCCTCAATTTGCCCACTCTTCCCTGCAGATCAACGTCCTCCAGGCCAAGAAGAAGTTTGAGATCCTGGACTCCGTGAGTAGGGGCTGGCGGGTGGGGTGGGCCGGCCGGCGGCCCCAGCCTGACCCCTGCCCCCCACAGATGCTGTCCTTCATGCACGCCCAGCACAGCTTCTTCCAGCAGGGCTGCAGCCTGCTACACCAGCTGGACCCCTACATGAAGAAGTTGGCGGCTGAGGTGAGCCTTCGGGTGGGGGCGGTGGCTCCGTGGGCGACCACTCCCCTCCTGACGCCCCACCCTGCCCACAGCTGGATCAGCTGGTGATCGACTCTGCTGTGGAGAAGCGTGAGATGGAGCACAAGCACGCTGCCATTCAGCAGCGGGTGAGCAGTGGCCCCGCACCCTGGCCTCTGCCGCCCACCAGCCACCCCTCTTAGGGAGGGATCCCACCCTCAGGCGCCTGGGGGCAGCTGGGCATGCGGAGGGCAGCCCTGCCCCAGAGCCTGGGGCTGGAGCTGGGGTGGAGTTCCTGCGAGGCCGGGCCACCGCTGGGGCCCCGGCTCTGGCTCCTTCTGGGGCTCGGGCGGGAGTGACTGTTTCACGAGGAGAGCACTGGGGGTTGGGGGCATCGTTCACTCACTGGTCCTCTCTCCCACCCTTTTTGTCCACTCCCGAAACTCCCACAGACACTGCTGCAGGTGAGTGAGCCTCGGCCCTCCCGCCCCCGCGGGCACTTCAGCACCAAGGACACCTCCCCTGCCGGCTGGCGGCCCAGCACCCTGAGCGCGGCTGAGTGGCGCGGGCTCCGGTGGACCAGCAGCCTGGACCACTGCCCTCTTTGCCCCCACGGCCCCCGCGGGAGGGCAGCAGCTGTCCCTTTCTGTCCCGCTCAGCCTGGAGAGCAGGTGGCCTGGCCTCCCCTCCCAAGCCCGCCAGCCGGCGGGAGACACAAGCCCTCAGTGGCTGGGCCTCCTGGACGCAGCTCTGTCAGGCGGGCGGGAGGCCCAGCTGGCCACGAGAATGAGGCGCTCAGTGGGAGCAGCTTCCTTCCGATCTCAGCCTGTGGTCCCTGCGATGATGGGTGGGACTGGCGCCGGGGCCCAGCTGTGACTGAGTCGGATTGGACTCGGGGCAGAGGCTGGGGCTTCAGTGTGCAGAGCCTCCTGCCGAGTGGGTCGCGCCAGTGCCTACCCCAGCCTTCACTGGGGGAGCCTGGAGGCCGGGCCTCCGGGGGTGCTCACGGGTGGGGCTCTGTCCCCAGGACTTCTCCTATGACGAGTCCAAGGTGGAGTTTGACGTGGATGCACCCAGCGGCGTAGTGATGGAGGGCTACCTCTTCAAGAGGGCCAGCAATGCCTTCAAGACGTGGAATCGGTGAGGGGCCTCCTGGGTGGGGATGAGGGACATATAGATGCGGGCGGCCGTGCCTGACTGCCTGCGCCCCTGCACCACCAGGCGCTGGTTCTCCATTCAGAACAGCCAGCTGGTCTACCAGAAGAAACTCAAGGTGCGCGGCAGGCGGGCGGGCAGTACCGGCAGCCTGGCCCTCCCCTCCTTGCCAGTGGGTGGGCATGGGGTAGGACTCTGGACCCAGGCCTGAGTGGCTGGGAGACAGGGCTGGAAACGAGCCATGTGGGCCCACTCTGAGGCTGAGCCGGCGACAGGTGCTGGGGCTGGGGGACTGAGTGTGGGGCCACAGCAGTGCCGCCCACAGGACGCGCTGACCGTGGTGGTGGACGACCTCCGTCTGTGCTCCGTGAAGCCGTACGAGGACATCGAGCGGAGGTTCTGCTTCGAGGTCGTGTCTCCCACCAAGTGAGGATGCCCAGCCCGGGGCGGTGGCGTGGGGGAGCCTCTGCCCACACAGCCTGACGGTCCCTCTCCCCAGGAGCTGCATGCTGCAGGCCGACTCAGAGAAGCTGCGGCAGGCCTGGGTGCGGGCAGTGCAGGCCAGTATCGCCTCTGCCTACCGCGAGAGCCCAGACAGCTGCTACAGTGAGGTGTGATGTCCGTGCTGCCAAGCATGCATGTGTCCAGACTGCAGTGGGGCAGCCCCTGCAGGCCACATGTGTGCCTGTGGGTGGAGCGTATGTGTTCCATGGGGGTGTGCGTGTGTGCACGTGACACCTGTGCAAGTGTCTGTGCACGCATGTGTCTGCGTATGTGTGCGTGTGACTGTGTGTGCATGCGAGTATATGTGCACTCGTGAGTGTGTGCACACGCCTGAGTTACACGCACACCAGCTTGTTCTGAATGGCCCTGGCCTGTGCTGGTGCCTTGGCTGGGGGAAGGGGCCTGCTGGGCCACTGTGCTGGCCTCCTGCAGGACTGAGCACCCCTGTCCCCCAGAGGCTGGACCGCACGGCCTCACCATCCACCAGCAGCATCGACTCCACCTCAGACCCCCGGGAGCGCAGTGGGAAGGGCGAGAGCACACTGCAGCGCGTGCAGAGTGTGGCTGGCAACAGCCAGTGCTGCGACTGCGGCCAGCCCGACCCGCGCTGGGCCAGCATCAACCTGGGCGTGCTGCTCTGCATTGAGTGCTCCGGCATCCACAGGTGGGCTGGCAGTGTGAGGGGGAGGGGCAGCACGGAGGGATGGCATGGGCCCTGACTCACCTGCCCACCCGCAGGAGCCTGGGCGTCCACTGCTCCAAGGTGCGCTCCCTGACGCTGGACTCATGGGAGCCCGAGCTGCTGAAGGTGTGTGAGGTCCTGGGGGGTGGGAGCCGGGTCCCCAGCCAGGACTGACGCCCACCCTGCCTCCTGCCAGCTGATGTGTGAGCTGGGGAACAGCACCGTGAACCGGATTTATGAGGCCCAGGGCCAGGGCCCCGGCAGCCGGAAGCCCACGGCCAGCAGCCCCAGGTGAGGCGGGTACGGCCTGGCCTAGGGAGCCCCAGCCCAGACACAGCCTCACGCTCACCCCGGTTCAGGCAGGACAAGGAGGCTTGGATCAAGAACAAATACGTGGAAAAAAAATTTCTGCGGAAGCTGCCCACCCGGGAGGCCCCGAGGCGCTGGCGGGCTCAGAAGCACCCGGGGCCTCAGAGCTCCCCCCGGCCCCCCACCCCCCGACGCAAGGTCCGGCTGGAGCCGGTCCTGCCCTGCATGGCTGCTCTGTCAGGTGGGAGGCTGCACAGCTGCCCCTCGGCTCCCTGGGGAGAGGGCTTGCCCAGCAGGGGCAGGGTAGACGGTGGGATCCCAGGTGCCTTGAGCATTCAGACTCCCAGGACGGCCTGGGGTCCCATCTGAAACCGCGCCCACCTCCTGCAGCGGGCACCTTGGAGCACAAATTCCGCCGGGACTCCCTCTTCTGCCCAGACGAGCTGGACTCGCTCTTTTCCTACTTTGACACGGGGGCTGCCAGGGCCGGACCACGCAGTAAGTGCTGGGAGGGCTCCTCCCCTGCTGCCCACCCTGCAGCCCAGCCAGGCGTGGAGCCAGGTGAGGCTGCCCTGAAGGGCGCCTGGGCGTGGGCAGACTTGCCGGGCTGGAGCATCCCAGGGCACAGGCCGTCGTGGCCACTGACCTGTTGGCTGGGGCAGTGGAGGAGTGACACCTGCAGACAGCATGTGTGCACCAAGGGGTGACACAGGCAGCAGAGGGCGCTGGCACTCCGGCCCTCAGCCTGTGGCCCCTTCAGGCACTGCCGTAGTCGAGACTGCTCCTCCCCAAGAAGTTCTCCAGTGGTTGGCGAGAGCCCAGAGCAGGTCTGCTGGCAAGACCTTCCAGCCTGTCCTGGCCACAGACGGCGCAGAAGGCCCACTGCACAGTGTGGCCAACCGTGCTTCCCGCCGGGCCTTCCGGTGGCCAGCGGGTGGGCTTCCAGGCCGGGCAGAGCTTTTGCTTGGTTTTCTCTCCTTTCCTCCCAGCCTGGGTGGGGCTTGCCTCTGGCCCCTCATAGGAGCTGATCCTGCCCCAGGGGAGTCCCTCGGAGGGTGGGTGGGAGTCCAACCTTCCCCCAGGGCCCTGGGAGGATGGGGGACCGTCCATGCTCAGGACCCCCTTGGCTGCGGGACCTGCAGGTCTGAGCAGTGACAGTGGCCTGGGGGGCAGCTCCGATGGCAGCTCAGACGTTCTGGCCTTCAGCGCGGGCTCCATGGTGGACAGCGTCGCCGAGGAGGGTGGGTGCCACCTCCCCACCACGATCGCAACCTCTGCCCGCCCCAGGACACCCCAACCCTGCGCAGGGTCGCCTTCCCTGACCTCCCCCTCCCCACAGAGGGCGCAGAGTCCGAGGAGTCCAGCGGGGAGGTGGACGGCGATGCGGAGGCTGAGGCCTGGGGCCTGGCGGACGTGCGTGAGCTGCACCCTGGACTTCTGGCGCACCGCGCAGCGCGCACCCGCGACCTCCCAGCGCTGGCCGCAGCGCTGGCCCAGGGGGCCGAGGTCAACTGGGCAGACGCCGAGGATGAGGGCAAGACGCCACTGGTGCAGGCCGTGCTGGGGGTGAGCGCGCGGAACGCGGGCGACACCCGGGCACTCTGCCTCTGAACCCTCCACCTGCTCTCTGGGCCCCAAAGAGGGGCCCCTTGTCCTTGGTGGGGCCAGGTTCCTTCCGTGGGGACCCATCTCCTCGGCTCCTCTGAGCAGCCCTGGCTCCGCAGGGTTCCCTGATCGTGTGCGAATTCCTTCTGCAAAACGGAGCGGACGTGAACCAAAGAGACAGCCGGGGCCGCGCACCCCTGCACCACGCCACGCTGCTGGGCCGGACCGGGTGAGGCCCTCGATGCAACTCCC
>NW_007070595.1:11197-19862 GCF_000164805.1 Carlito syrichta
GCGGGGTCGCCGCGGGGGGCGTGGTCCTGGCGGCGGGGCGTCCGCGGGAGGGGTCGTCTCACTGCGGCCTCCCCCAGGCTCCGCCTCGCGCGTATGGCGGAGGAGATGCGGGAAGCCGAGGCGGCCGCGGGTCAGCCGGGTGCCCTGGCGGGCAGCAGTCCCACCGAGCTCCAGTACCGCAGGTGCATCCAGGAGTTCATCAGCCTCCACCTGGACGAGGGCTAGGGCCGCCGGTGGCATCCACCTCCGCTGGGACCAGGGCTGGGGCCCGTGCCCGCATGCCCCCAGAGACCCTGCCAGCCGCCCCGCCTGGGACCTCCACGCTGTTCCCGCCGGCCCCCCTCCTTCTGGTCCCAGGGCGAGGGGGCCTGACTCCAGCCTTTGAAGCCCTGCATTTCCCAGGGTGCTGTGTGGCCCGGTACCCCGCACCCACCTGGGGACCCCTGCCTTCAGGTCAGCCCTTCTCCAGGGCCTGGGTTGTTCATGTCACAAACCACTCTCAAGGCTCGTGTCGCCTGGTGCCCTTCTGTCCTCAGGGCCTGTGTCACCTCGTGCCCTCACCGTCATGCCCCACACACTGACCTGCCCGCTGGGTCTGTCCTGCACACTCCCAGAGCCCCTCTGCCTGGCCCTGGGGCTGGTGACTAGAGGGCGGCTCATCCAGGGAACCAACCCGAGTACCTCACGGAGGGACCCCAGCATCCAGACTGGGCCTCACGGGTGCTGGGTGGGTGGGATGCTGGCCGGGGCCTCAGCCCTGGCTGGACATGGGCATCCTGGGGCCATGTGGCTGGCCACACAGCCTCCGGTACCAGACAGCCCTGGCCCTGCTCCTCGCTCTCGAGGCGCCTCCTCGCGGCGTTGCCCGGAGCCTGTGCATAAAGCCACTTTGCCACTCTCCACCTGCATCTGATGGCCTCTGTTACTGCCAAGTGGGTTTTCTACAACCACCTTGATCTGTCTTGTGTCTTTGCTCTGTGGACCTTAAGGACTACCTTGGCCCTCGCCTCACCCCATGCTGCCCTTGCCCCTGGGCTGGACCTTGCGGTGGGTCCAGGGGCCAGGATGCCTTCTTACACCCCACCTCCGAGGCGGTCCCGACAGAGGCCGGGCCCTTCCCCCCCACGGCCCTCAGGCTGGCCAAGGTCCCTCGCGATCACTATGCAAATGCTGCCCGAGGCTCCCAGGGCAGCAGGGTGAACACAGGGCTGCCCTCAACTCCCTTGCCTGCTGGCTGTGACCCCAAATAACAGGATTAACCCCTTCCTCTCCCTGCTTGAGCTCCTTCCACCCTGTCTTGGGCCTGGCTGGCAGGTCCACCGCCTGCTCCTGGAACTCCTGTTAATAAACCGCTTGCGCCCACCACCTGCTCACTGGCTCACCCGCCTTGCTTGGCTCTGTGTCAGCTGGGGGCATCTCTGGGTCCCCTGCCCTTCCCAGGGGTAGTACCTGAGCAGGCAGCCCTGTGCCTCTGACCTGCGGATGAGCTCAGACTTGCTAAGCTGCCAGGGGCCTGATAGGATGGGGCAGGGAGGGTTTCTTTGACCAAATCTGATTCCTGGCTGGGCACAGTGGCTCACACAGATATTACTTGGAGTTACAGGAATTTAAGATTACAGGAGTAAAAGACCAGCCTGGGCAACATAGTAAGACCCTGTCTTTACAAAAAGTAATTAACCAGGTGTGGTGGCACATGCCTGTAGCCCCAGGTGCTCCAGAGGCTGAGATGGGCAGATCCCTTGAGCCCAAGAGTTTGAGCCATGATCAGCTGTGGTCATGCCACTGCCCTCCAACCTGGGTGATGGAGCGAGACCTCGTCTCTTAAAAAAAAGTCTTGAGTCCTGACACCCCCATGGCCCCATCCCTGGCACCTCTACCCTCTCTGGCCTGTGTCCCCTGTGGGAGGAGGGGTGGACGCTGCCCTGCCAGGATGGCTGGGGCTGGTCTTGTCCCTGGCCCTACACCCAGTGTGGCCACTGTGGTTGGCTCCAAGGAGGCGTCAGGGTGCAGGGGTGTTTCACTCACTGGACAGGTGACAGGGAGGCACACGCAGCAGCCACCAGGCGGGTTCACAAACTTTATTACAGAGTCCAAAATCACCAGCACGTTGACTGGCCTCCACCCTGTCCACCCAGAGGCTGCCCAGCCCAGGCAGCCCCACCTGACACATGGGCACACACCTGTACACCAGGTGCCAGATGTGTGGACACGCAGAAACGTGCACAGACATACACCAAGTGGTCACACCACTGTGTGGCGGCACCTCCACCCATGTGTATGTGCACACGCCAAGTCACAGCCAGAACTTGGGAACCCCCTCTGCCCTGCCTTGGCTGAGCCTGAGACGCCACCGGCAGGCATGGAGCACCAAGGAGCCCTGATGTGCAGGCCACAGGTGCTGCTTCCTGGGCCCTGGGCATGGTCCAGCCACCTCAGCAGCCAGGGGAGCCGCAGCTCCGAGGACCAGGCTGTGAGGCCAGTGCCCAGGCAGGGCTGGTTCCACATCCAGGGCAGAGGAGGCCAACTGAGCTCCCAGCCTGTCTGACATCCTGCCTGCAGGCTGGGCCTGTGCGGTTGGCCCCTGGCTTGCTGCTCTGGAGCACCCCTGAGGCAGGCTGGCTCCAGCCACAACACCTAGGCTCTGTGGAGCCAGCGGCTGCCCAGCAGCAGGGCAAGGGCTGGCACGTCCAGCAGCATCTCCAGGACCTCCAAGGTAGACAGCATGGACAAGGCAAACCACAGGCTCCAGAGGCTGCCCATGACAGCAGCTGTGGCACCTGTGGGCGAGAGAGGGTCTGAGTCCTGCCACCCGCGCGGGCGGCCACCAGCCCAGCCTACCTCTCTGCCCCATGGCTCACTGAGTACACGGGTGCCTCTTGCAAAGTGTGGTAGTTGAGCTCCTGGTAGAAGATGTTCACCTTGGCGAGGTTGCTACTGAGGCAGGACAGAGTGTGAGGGACTGCTGGGAACCCCCAGGGTGGGGGGCCAGGATGGTCCTGGGGGGTGGGGGCACCTACCCCTGCATGCGGCTCTGGCTCTGTGACTGCCGCTTGCTGAGCACAGCCATGATCCAGCCCTGCACACCAAAGGTCACGTTGGCCTCGAACTCTGGGAAGTGGCGGGGGTGGCGAGCACAGGGACACAGGTAGGGTCAGGGTGGGCTCTGAGGGACCCTGGGCCTGCTGCTTGTCCATCCCCAGCCTGCCCCTCGGGGACTCACGGCAGATTTGGCAGACGGCCACCGGGAGGTCCTGGTGGTGAGCTCGAAGGAAGACTCCCTGGGAGAGACACGCGGGCCATCACCGCCGTGTCACCCAGGGCAGTGAGTCCCCCCAACCCCCGACCATGGCTGCCCTCACCTGCAGGGCCTGGGGCAGCGAGAGACGCAGGGGAGCCGATCGGTCTCCAGGTCCTAATGGAGGCGGTAGAAGCAGTGTCGTGGGAGAGGGCACAGGCACCTCAGGAACCACCCACCCGCATCTGCCCCTGGGGCTGCGGGAGGGCGGTAGACAGGGCTCACCCCAGGCCAGGTGCCGGGCGGGGCTGCAGTATCCAGCCCCCGACGGCAGCGGGTAGAGGTAGTAGCCACAGGGGCAGGTCTCCACCATCAGCTGCTGGAAGCAGGATGCCAAGCAGGTCTGGAGGGACACAGGGACCATAGCCAGGGCCGGGAGCCGCTGTCCCACTGTGGCCGCCCTCCCCACAGGCTTCCTGACACCCGGGCCCTTGGCAGTCCAGGTTCACCTGCATGGACCATGAGGTGTTGAACAGCAGTGGTATGTCCACGCCCTGCGTGCCGTCCGTGCAGTGGCTGTAGGGACGCCCTAGGTGGCGCAGCTTGTCCTGCAGGGAGGAGGCTTTGGTTGCACGGGCCCTGGCCTTGCCCCACCCCTGGGGTGAGAAGGGCCCGGGCAGAGGCCGGCAGCGGAGGCGACTCACCTCTCGGATGCCAACGGTGGTCCCCGTCCCTGGCCGAACGCTGAAGCCACAGTGCTCCAGGAAGGGTGTGTGGTTGCGCTCTTGCACCATGACCATGACGCCAGCCTCCACAGCCAGTAGGGGCAGGTGGGCCGGCTGCTCCACCCTGAGGACCAGCTGACCCCTGGGGGGCGGCGTGGGCACGTGCAAGGTCTGGAGACCCTTACCTCTGGCTCACAACCCTGCCCCTGCCACCCAAGCTAGCATTCACCGTGGGTGACGCCTGGGCACCCAGTCGCCCAGACGCCATCAGAGGTGTAACAGCTACCGTAGGTGAGGTGGAGAAAGGTCCGGAAGTGCCTGGAACCCGGGGCCCTGCCACCCCATTGTGGGCCTGCGGGGTCGCAGCCTCCTTGTCTCTGCAGAGAGCTGTGTGGGGGCTGGGCAGCTCCGAGTCTGAGGGTGGACCCTGGAGCCGACCCCGCCCCAGCCCCACCCTCTCACCTGGCCCCACAGTCGTAGCGGCAGGAGAAGAAGAAACGTCCGCCGTGGCTGTTGTGGCTGTCGTGGGGGGCAGGCTGCAAGGCCAGGATGTTCACGCGGTGGAAGCGGTACCACTCATGCATGGCCGCCATGCGCAACGAACGGGTGCAGGAGAGGCAGTCGCCGCCGGTGCTGTTACGCTGGGGGCAAGGAGTCAGCTCTGTGGCCCCCTCCCCTGACCCGGCCCGCCGCTTCCCAGGATGGAGACACTCACCAGCCTGAAGCCCACTTTGTGCGGGCTGCCTGGGGAGGCTCAGCCTCTGCAGAGGGATCCCTCGGACCAGCTGGAAGGGGGGCTTGGGGCCAGGGGCTCAGGCAGAGTGGGCGTCCCAGCCCCGGCTGAGATTGAACTTGCACAGGAAGTCAAGGTTCTCCCTGGCAAACGCGTCCAGTGCCTCCAGATGGTGCTGCCTGGACTCGGCCTGGGGGCAGGTCAGAGGGAGTCAGAGCCACCGCCAGGAGCCTGCCACCCGTCACTCAGTGTTCCCTCTCCCCTTGGAACTCCCAGACAATGCTCTGCTCGGGAGAGGGACTCAGGTGTGCCGGTGACCTGGAGTGAGGTCAGCTGTCCGTCTGTTCCCCCCACAGTGGGCTCCACCGTCCTCCCGCAGGCTCACCCCCACACGCCCCGGCCCTCACCAGTGTGGGTTCATGTCACACAGAGTGACCAGCAGGGAGAGCTTGTACTCCAAGTGCACGGGCAGCGCCATGAAGACCAGGTGGGGCCATTATCTTGAAGAGTAGCCCTAACTGCCAGCAGAGTGCAGCCAGCACACCCAGCAGCAGCTGCAGCAGCGCCCAGGCTGCCACCTTAAGGTGGTTCCCACTGGAACAGACCAGGTGGATGGGGCCGTGCATGGTGGCATTGGTGCAGAAGAAAGTGAACAGCTCCGTGAAGGAGGCGTGCAGCTCCACCAGCCTCTCCCCGTGCCCATCCCGGGGGGCTTGGACTCTGGTTCCCACATGTATTGAGGAGGGGGCCTAGCAGGCCTAGCCCCAGCCCACCTGCCCAGGCCCTGACTGCTTGGTCATGTGGATGAGCCCATTCCTGGCTGGTCCACCAGGGGACCAGCAGAACACCAGACACCTGCCTCGGGCACATCTCAGCTGAGCCTGCAGGGATGCAGAGGACATGGCTTTGGCCCTGTCTGGCCCTGTTTGCAGGCAGGGTGAAAGCTGGGTGGGTCCGTGCTGCACCCCTTACATGGGCAGGGGCCCTGGGGAGCCCAGGGTAGGGGCTGGGCTGTGTCCCAGGGTCCTGAGCCCGATGAGGGGTTAGGAGCCTTGGGAAGACTTGTCTGTCTTGGCCTTGACAGCCACACCACCCCCAGCTGCCAGTGTGGCCACATTAGATCCAGACTGACAGCACCAGGCCAGTTCCACCGAGTGTGGGGTGAAGGTCAAACCTGTGGACCCAGGTTGGGGACCCATCCACCGAGCCAGGTGCCTGGGGCCTGCAGACCAGCCAGGTGTGGGGACACGAGGGCCCCTGGGGGCAGAGTCACTGCCGGCAACCCCTGGCCTGCCTGCCTCCAATCCTGCACTGGAGGCTCAGGGGCTGGGACAGTCCCAGCACCCAGCTCGCCTGCATGAATAGTAGGGACCCCAGTGACCTCAGGGCCCTGACCCAGCCAGGCCTACTGGCCAGACACATGCCACCCCTGCACAAGATCTGCCAGGACCTTCCAGGTGTCTCTTGTGTGCCGCATACACTGCCCCAGTGGGCTTCAGGGACGCACCAGAGCAAGCCAGCTGCCTCGCGGCAGCCTGGCCAGGAGTTCATGCCAGCACCGGGGCCAGGTCCCTGCACACCTGTGCCCAGGGCCAGGTGCACCCCGTGCCTGGCTCAGGGGGCAGAGGAGCTCTGAGAGGCCCCTTCTGGTCCAGCACCCGCTCCTCCTCCTCCCCACCGCCGGGCCAGAGAAGGGGTGGAGGGCGGGCCTGGGAGGCCAGGCAGGGCCCCCAGGATTCTGAGGTGAGGTGGGGCCTGGCCCCAGGACAGAGCCCAGACTCCTGGGCAAACGTGGGCCCAGGCACTGCCTTCCCAGACCCCAGATGGCAGGAGCAGAAGTGCGTGGCCCCTCACACATGAGCACACACGCAGTCGCACGTGTGTGTGCACACACCAGGAGCTCCATCCAGCTCACACTGGGAGGAGTCAGAACCCATGTGCGTGTGCATGTGTGTGTGAGAGGCAGGAGCACGCTGCCTGATCCTCCTTATCTGGCTCTGTGCACCCATGGCGCGGTCAACACAGGTCTCAAACTATGCATCCGTGTGGCCCTGTCAGTGGTACCCACCCTGGGGGCTGCCCCACAGTGTCTGGAATGTTCTCCCAGGGTCCGTCCAGCACACACTGTGTACCACCAGTGGCACACGGCACCCCTCAGACGAAGGAGCCCAGGAGATCACCTGCCTGACAGTCACGAGGGGCTCCGCCCCAACAGCACCGGAGCTAGGCACAGGAAGGACCCCCCACGCTGGTGCCTCGAGGCAGGAGCCTCTCTGTTCAAGTGCCTGCACTCTCCCATCCATGGCGTGGCAGGTGGTTAGGGTGGCGGCTCCAGCAGGTGGTGGCTCCAAGGTGGGATGTAGCCTGAGGCCGGCTGGGCAGCCTCCTACTAAGGACAGGCAGAGCTGGGCAGGACAGGCAGAGCTAAGGACAGGCAGAACGGGGAATGGCCTGGCTGGCGGGCAGCCACACCTGCTCTGGACCCAGAAGGGGAATTCTGGGGGCTGAGCCATGGGTCCCTGGGCCAGGTTGGGGTAAGGATGCAGCTTCTGGTGGGGGTGGGGAGGCTGGAGTTGGATCAGACCCCTCAGATGCCCTATCTGTCCTCACCAGCCCCTGGGGCTCAGGTCTCGGGTCAGATGTGGCTCCCAGTAGAGCCCAGCCCCTCCCTTCCCTGCAGGACCCAGAGGGTGCCTGCCTGCCATCGCCTGCCTGGCCCAAGCCTCCAGCTCTGACTACAAGTGTCTGTGGCCTCAGGATGCCGGGCGCAGCCTGGGCTCTTAGGACCCAGGTGTCTCTTGGGTCCTAAGAGGGACAACTGTGAGAAGCACCTGGGTGTGGACATGGGTTCTTCCTGCCCAGCAGACGGGAAGGCAGCATTTGACCACATCCCACGCTAAGATGGCACATCACATGCTAAGACCAAACACCACATGTTAAGAGCACAGCACAGGCTTAGGCCACCCACCACACCACACATTCTAAGACATCACACCACCCGTGAAGGTGGCACACCACATGTTAAGGGCAATACACCCTAGAGCACACCACACTCAGCCTAGACACACTGTCACCCAGGCTGAAATCCTTGGCCCATGCGCAGTTGGGAAGCAGAAGGCAGGGCACCCCCACCCCACCCGTCTCCACAGGTGGGTCGTACGTGTCCCAGGGTGACCCAGTGGCCTCACCAACCCAAATACCCAGCACCCAGTCTGTTCTCAGGCCCCCTTCTCCTCCCCAGGACAGGCCATGGGGGTCCCGGGGACATGGGCTGGGAGGAGGGAGGGAGCCCCACCTCCACTGGGTCATTCCCAGGGCTTTGGCTCTGAGGAAGGGTGGGGTCACCAGCCTGCAGGCTCTGGAGGGAGGCTGTGGCTGCTGGTGACATCCCAAGAAAGGGAAGTCTCGCTGGGAGGAGCGGACCTGGGGCTCACCCAGGCCTGGTGCAAATCACGGCTCTGTCACTGGTGGTGTGGCCTTCCCAAATGCCTCAACCTCTCGGAGGCTGTTTCCTCAAGTGCCTCTTCAAGCTTAAGGCTGGGACCAGCCAACGTTATGGGTGCGGATCAGCCACTCGTCCACGCCCTGCATCAGTTGGCGAGGAGGGGAGTGGCCCAGAGCACCTTCTAGTGCCAGCAGAGTCAGGCATCCTCCCTCTTCCTGGCCCATCCCCGGGCCCACCCTGGGGCCCTGCCAGCCCCAAGGCAAGAGGTGCAGGTGGAGTAGGATGGGCGTCCCCATTTCCTGCTATGCTTGGGGCTCCTGTGGTCACTGCCCGAAAGCTGTATGTTGACTGAAACTGAGAGCATATGAGAGGGGACACGTGAGCCGGGATCGGTGGCTCAGCCTGCAACCCCGCGCCTTTGGAAGGCTGAGGGGAGTGGATTGCCTGAGCCCGCGGGTTTGCGACCTGCCTGGGCAGGCGAGACCTCATCTCTACAATAAATCAAAAAAAATTAGCCAGGCATGGTA
>NW_007070595.1:19939-22127 GCF_000164805.1 Carlito syrichta
AGGATCGCCGGAGCCCAGCAGGTCAAGGCTGCAGCCACTGCACTCCAGTCTGGGCGACAGTGAGACTCCAACTCAAAAAAGAAAAAAGAGAGGGGACACGTGGACCACCCTGGCTCCCTGTGGCCTGGGCCCTCTGCCAATGGGCAAGGAAGGGTGGGTGGTGTCTCCCCAGGTCAGGCTGCCCTGGAGAGCCTGGGCTCAGCTTCTTGCCCCCACACTCTGGCACCCAGAGCTGGCCCCAGGAGGGTTCACAGCCCGGGCTCCTGGGGCGATGGCAGGTCAGGCATCCCCCCCGGGCCTGGCCATCTTGGGGCACTGGTGACTCTGGAGTGCTGATGGTACACCATCAGGCAGGGGTCTCAGCCCCACAGAACAGACACTGAGGCTCCCTAACTGCCAGCATAGATGGTCACTGAGGGTGAAAGGTGGGGCTCAGGATCTGGCAGGGTGACTCCGCTGGGAGGAGTCCGGTATGTGCAGACCTTCCGAATCCCCTCTCGGCTGGCATTTGGGACCCTCTCTTATCCCCTGGCCAGCCAGGCCCTACTGATCAGAGGTAGCCAAGGCCTTCTGGCTCTGCCCTGGGGGCTGGAGAAGGTGGTAGCAGC
Source organism: Carlito syrichta (assembly GCF_000164805.1). Taxonomy (NCBI): domain Eukaryota; kingdom Metazoa; phylum Chordata; class Mammalia; order Primates; family Tarsiidae; genus Carlito; species Carlito syrichta. The sequence goes on from NW_007070595.1 coordinate 20,548, forward strand.
AATTGGGCTGGGCCAGCAGCTGTGACAACACAGGGGTGCCCCTGTCCAAGATGCCTAGGGGTGGTCGTTGCTGTCTTCTTCCTGAGGGTCACTGGCAGGAAGTCACTCCTGAGAGCTAACCTCCGGCTCTTCTGGCGGCATGACCTTGGATCTTGGGGGTCCAGGCACCACCTACCACCAGCCCTGCTGCTGAAGGCTGGGCAACCTGTGTCTTGCCGACCAGAAGGTTGCAGATGTGGGTGGGGGATACAGGCTGTGGGGTTTTGGCAAAACCTGTGGGCCACACCTGTCTGGGGTACCCTCCCTGGGATATGACTTGGGTGTGCTCCCTGAGCAGGAGGCTGGAGGCAAATCGCAGGCTCAGAGCGGAGTTTCCCTCTGCTATCTTCCTATGAAGATGCTCTCGGCACCTGCGGGACCCCTACAGGTACACGGGAACCCCCATTTTACTCAGTGACAAATTGAGGCAGGGAAGGGTCTTCATCTGCCCCAGGCTGCAGCCCACCAGTGTGCACAGGTGTGAGCACACTGGTGCTCGTGTCTGCGCCTGGTGACTCCTTTTACAACTGCACTCCCGGCCGGGCTCAGTGGCTCAGCCGTAATTCCAGCACTTTGGGAGGCCGAGGCGAGTGGATTGTCAGAGCCCGTGGGTTTGAGACCCACCCAGGTAACTTGGCGAGACCTCGTCTCTACAATAAATCAAAAATTAGCCGGGCATGGTAGCACATGCCTGTAGTTCCGGCTACTTGAAAGGCTGAGGCAGAAGGATCGCCAGAGCCCAGCAGGTGGAGGCTGCATGGCAGGGAGCGGCCACTGCACTCATCTGGGTGACAGAGCGAAACTCCAACTCAAAAAAACAACTGCACTCCCTAAAACCCCCGTGGGGATGGCCGAGTCCTGGAGGGGAGAGGAAGGAGGCTGGTGAGATGCTTTCTGAGTGCAGAAAGGTGGAGCCCCGCTGGCAGAAGCAGAAGCAGCCTGGACTCCCATGGGCTGACTCCTGCAAGGTCTCATGGCCTCGCCTCAGGTTCTCCCCAGGGCTGGGGCAGTCTGTAACAGCTTCAGACCCACCAGGGTACCCAGCAGGGGGGCAGTCAGAGACAACTATCAGTGGCCACGTGGTCAGCCACCTCGCTGACCTGTGTTGGCTCTGAGAGGCAGTCAGGGTTGGGGAAGGGAGAGGGTTGCAGGGAGCCAGGTGCAGGCACGCAATGTCCCCTCCGGCCCCTCACGGGCCACGTTGCCTCCTGGGCAGCTGGGCTTGTCCTCAGCAGCTGTAGAGGGAGGCAGTGGGCTGTGTGTCCCAACCACCATTCAAATGCTTCTCCATGTCAGAGAGAGGCGATGGAAAGGACACACTGTCCACACTCTCCCGTCCACATGCTCCGGCGGGCTGGGGGGTGGAAGGGGAAAGCGTGCTGGGGCAAGGACGTGGGTTGCAAAGCAATCACACGCGTGTCATACACATGTCCCTGCACATAAGGACACCGAGGACCGGGCCAGGACTCCAGGGCAGCCCAAGGGGTAGGGGGTGGGCGTCTCTCTGACGCGCTCTCGCCTGGCCCGCGGCGCCTTCCCTT
>NW_007070595.1:22976-57126 GCF_000164805.1 Carlito syrichta
CAGATCGGTTTCGGGGGGGTCCTGGCCCGGAGCGTCCTGTCCAGACTCCCAGGTCGGTTTCGGCTGGGCCCGACTCGGAGTTTCCTGCCCAGACCTCCAGGTCGGTTTCCGGGGGGCCCGGCCCGGAGCCTCCTGCCCAGATCCCCAGGTCGGTTTCGGGGGGACCTGGCCCGGAGCACCCTGCCCTGACCCCCTGGTTGGTTTCGGCTGGTAGGGTGGCTCGGCTGGCCACGGCTAAGTCCCCACGAAGGTCTCCTGCGGGGCGGGACACTCGCAGTGCCGGACCAGTTCGTAGGTGTGTCGGGGGAGGCTGTTGGGCCCGGCGCCGGCTCACCCCTGGACGGTTGGAGCCCCGAACTGCCTCTCGGGTCCCCGCAGAAACGAGTGTACCCCGGACCCTGTCCCAGGGGTGACAGCTGAGAAGATCCGAGCGGGGGAGTGGGAATCGGAGATGGCCCTCCACCAGCCGCTGGAGGGGGACTTGGGCCTTGCTGCCCATCGCCATCCTCTTGGCCCCTGACTAGGTGTGGCCTTCTAGCCCCTTTCAGTGCAGACCGAGTAGCAGCTTCGTGTTTAGTTCAAATCCAGTTCCCAGTCCTGGCCAGACCCAAATAGGAAGCAGCTAGGGAGGGTGGGGCTGTGGCCCCGCTGTGAGTGCTACCATGCACAACTGTCTGAGGGCTCACAGGGGCACAGGACTCTGTTTGTTCCAGGGGAGTGAAACGTGTAATCTGGCCTCAAAGAAAGGAACCTGAGGACCTCACTTGATCGAAAAGTCCACATATCACCCTCGCCATGGTGGACCTAGGTGCTTGGGACTTGCAGTTGGTGGTCTGTGCACAGCATGGCACTGCCAACCCCTGCAGCTGCCTTCTCAGGCAGATGTGTGTGTGAGTGGTGCCAGACTGCCTCCACCAGCCTTGGGCCTCTACCAGCCCAAGCGAAGCAGTCCTGGAACAGGGAGAGACTTCCGCGAAGTCCTGGGCCTGGGTGTGTCACGGGCCTTCTGGTCAAGCTGTGGTCTCACACCACACGACACCTAAGTTGCATGGACTCAGGTCCAGAGAGAAGGGGAACAGGGCAGATGGATGCTAGGCAGCCTCACAGCAGAACCCTGCGGTTAATTTCCTTTTTGACAGATTGTCTACACTGTCTCCTTCAGGATGATACACTTTACGTCCTTTGTGGGGACTTGTGCAAAGCGTTCCTGGGGCATATATGCTGTGTTCACATGTTGAATCTGTTATGGTTTTTTAATTTCCTTGTCTTTTCCGCTGTCATTTTCTTGTTTGTTTTTGAGTTGGAGTTTGACTCCGTCTCTCAGGCTGGAGTGCAGTGGCATCCTCACCACCATCCCAGCATCCACCTGCTGGGCTCAGGAGATTCTTCCACTTCAGCCTTCCAAGTAGCCTGAACTACAGGCGCCTGCTACCATGCCTGGCTAATTTTTTGATTTATTGCAGACATGAGGTCTTGCCAAGTTGCACAGGCTGTTCTCGAACTTGTGGGCTCAGACATTTCCCCTCACCTCAGCCTCCCAAAGAGCTGGGATTACAGACTTGAGCCACCACGCCCGGCCTATGCTGCCATATTTTTGTTTCTGAGACGGGGTCTCACTGTTGCCTGGGCTGGAGTGCCGTGGCACAATCATAGCTCACTGTGGCCTTGACCTCCTGGATTCAAGTGATCCTCCTGCCTCAGCCTCCTGAGTAGCTGGGACTACAGGCGCACAGTCATGCCCAGATACTTTTTAAGTTTTTTGTGGAGACGGGTCTCATGATGTTGTCTAGGCTGGTCCTGAACAGGCCTCAAGTGATCCTCTCACCTCAGCCTCCCAAAGCACTGAGATTTTTTTTTTTTTGAGCTGGAGTCTCACTCCGTTGCCCAGACTAACGTGCAGAGGCCGCTCCTGGCCACCGCAGCCTCAACCTGCTGGGCTCTGGCAATCTTTCCACCTCAGCCTTCCAAGTAGCTAGAATTACAGGTATGCGCTACCACGCCCAGCTAATTTTTGATTTATTGTAGAGATGAGGTCTCACCAAGTTGCCCGGGCGGGTCAGCACTGAGATTATAGGTGTGAGCCACCACACCTGGTATTTGGATGGGGAGAACTGGGGGGAACAGTCCCCACAATCCCTTGGAGAGGACATGAAGGCAGTGCTGTGAGGCGAAGTAGGGCTAGTCAGGGAAGCAGTAGTTGGGTCATAAACACTACCTTAAAGATCATGCCACTAGGCCAGGTGCAGTGGCTCACGCCTATAATCCCAGAACTTTGAGAGGTTGAGGTGAAAGGATTGCCTAAGCCCACAGGTTTGAGACCAACCTAGGCAACTTGGCGAGACCTCATCTCTACAATAAATCAAAAAATTAGGGCTGGGCACGGTGGCTCAGCCTGTAATCCCAGCACTTTGGGAGACCAAGGCAAGAGAATTGCCTCAGCCCAGGGATTTGAGACCAGCCTGGGCAACTTGGTGAGACCTTGTCTCTACAATAAATCACAAAAACTAGCCAGGTATGGTGGTGTGTGTCTGTGTCTGTAGCTCCAGCTACTTGGAAGGCTGAAACGGAAGGATCACTTGAGCCCAGCAGGTCAAGGCTGCGATGGTGGTGAGCATGCCACTGCACTCTGACCTGGGTGACAAGAATGAGACTCCAAGTCAAAAAAAAAAAAAAAATTATGCCTCTTGAAGCAAGTGTGAGAGGGCAGCTTGCTGTGATCACTTTGTGTGGCTGTCCGCTCACTTTCATTAAGCTTGCAACCTGGCCCTGGCCGGCCAAGTTCAAACAGTTACACTTGAGGTATCCGGTGAAGCCTTCTTGATGTGGCAGAGTATTGCCTTCAGGGTGAATGCTGGCAGAGCACGCTCTGGCTGTGGATTGCTCTGACTGTGGATTGCTGCTGTATTTTCTGCTAGCAAATGGCCTGGGGTGGGCTTCCTGGTCCATCCCAAGGTTTGCGGGTAGTAGTGTGTGGAAGTACTTCCTTCTGGGTGGGTCATGCGGAGCTTGCCCTCACCCCTGCTGGGCCTACAAGGCCCTTTTAATGGTGTGCTGGGTTGCATGGAGGCCAGTGGTGGACAGAGCGGGAGGCATTTGACTAGGGAAATCAGGGAGGCTCCTGAAGGGTGTGGCTCAGGCTGGACCGAGAAGGGCCTGGGTGAGTTTCCTCCAGCAGAGACTGGGCTGGAAGCAACTGCAAGGTGTGGTGGGTGGTTCAGTTGGGAGTTTGGAGCCTGGGCTGTGTGGGGGTCTTGAGAGCTCGAAGGACTGTCTGGGGCTCTGTCAAGGGGTGGGCAGGAAGAGGAGGTGCTTATTTGCTTGGCTTGGAGGAATCCTGAAGGTCTGGTGGAGGAGTGGGTGATCAGCATCGTGCAGACATGATGACCTGAAATGGGAAGAGACCCAGACCCATTGGAAGGTGCTGGGAGCTGCTGTGGCTGATAGGAAGGAGACGAGGTCCCACATTAGGGTTGGTGGCACGGGACAGGAAGGAGGTAGTGAGCACGTGTGGCAAGGGTCAGGGCTTCCAGAACGAGAAGCGGGGGTGGGCTGTGGTGCTGAGGCCACGCATGTGGGAGGACCGCTGTGGGCGCCTGGCCTTAGTACCCTGCTGCAGGTCCTGGGGGTGTGGAGTGGAGTGAGCCACCAAGGTCTAGTCATTGTCAGGAGCCGGCCCTGGTTGGGGGCAGAGTCCAATGGTGGTGGTTTTCTGAGAAGGAAAGGGCCAGGAGTCTGGAGATCCTTCTGAGGAGGTTAGGTGCGGGCAGAGACCAAAGGAGTTGAAGGACGTCTGCAGGGAGCCACAGGTGCAGAGGCTCCAGAGCGCGCGGGTTGGTTTTAGGTTTGTGTGAACTGCGACGTCAGGATGGTGGTGACTGACTGTGATTGATGGCTGCTGATGTCCAGGGCCCCTACTGGAGGCGTTTGGCCAGAGAGTACCATGTGAGAGATGGTTTGGGAGCCTCTTGAGTGGCAGTGTTGGTGGCAGGAGGGGAGGCCTGGCGTGGAGAAGCAGGAGAAGGCTTGGTGGTATGGGGCTACCCATGTCCCCCGCCCACGTCTAGCCTGGCCCTCCAGAGATCTCAAGGGAGATAAAGACAGCAAAGCCATTGTGTTTTAGACCAGTAGTCTTCACACTTTGTTCTTGGCTGCAGACCTCTTTGCCTTTCCATTTTCATGGTTATGAGAACTCCAGTATACAGAAGAGATGGAGCCAGAGCTGTCCCGATGTCTGGCAGGGGGGCCCTGTGCTCCCATCACCACCCCTCTCCTCAGCCTCTGAAGCAAAGCAGGGGGGTCCCAGGGTCTCCTGCCCATCTTGCTCGAATGATGGCACAGCCTCGCTCCTTGTGCTCAGCCCGAGAGCTGTCCTGACTGTCTCGCACGGAGCCACCAGAGTGACCTTTCTGGCCTTGAGGATGGCGCCTAGAACCCCCTGGGCTCTCTGGCCTTGTTTTCTGACTGGTCTCACCCCTGCCCTGCTCTACTGGGTTCCTGACACAGTGACCAGGACTTTACCCTGTGGCCTCGCTTCTCTCTCCATTGTTGTCTCCTCTTCCAGGTTGCAGATACTTGTTTGCCCATATGTTCAATTTTTTTCATATTCAAATTTAAAAATAAAGTTGGCATAAATTGCGTTTTCTTCTCTGAGAACTCTTAAAATGGAAAGGAGACTGAGCGATTTTTGCCTCTGCCTGGCTGTGTGAGCTTGGGTGGCGTCATTCCTCAGGCTCTGCCCGTCCAGCGCACCTCTACCTGGGGGGCACATACCTCTCTGCCCAGCCCCTCTCCAGCCTCAGGGAGAGGCTCCCCTGCTTCTGCTCTTTTGCCCTGGCTAGTGTCAACATTGCAGCCAGCTTTGGGAAGGGTGGGGCAGCCGGGTGTGGTGCGAGCAGCTTCTCTTATGTGAGGACTCCCTGGGCAGCGCACTGCGTTCTGAGCTGGAGCATGGCTGCTCTCAGGGCTGGTCCAGGCTGGCTCCAGCACGATGCGTTCTGACCCTTTCCTTCTGCTGTCTTTGTCTCCCTTGAGTTCTCTGAGGGCAGGAGTGAGGCTTTGGGTTTCTTGTTTGTGTGTCTGTGTAAATGAGGATGGTGGTAGAGCTGGTGGGAAAAGAATCCTTGGGGCCTGCGGGCATCTGGGGGGTGGGTGTCAGGGTGGCCTGTGGGTTGTGGTTCTGGGTGCTGGGATGAGATGTGCACATTTGGGCCAGCCTGAGAGGATGGGGGCTGCAGATGTGAGGGGGTGTGGCTGCTGCTGTCCTGGGTAGACAGCTGCAGTTGAGCCTCCCCCATTCTTGGTCAATGTAGGCTGTTTTGGTGTGGACGCGGGCCCCTCTCTTGGGACGAACCCATTCCGGGGCACCCTGCCCTTCACAAAGAAAAGGGAACGCTCCCTGGGGCTCCTGCCGGCTTCTGTAGGATCGGTCGCGTCACCACACCGGTCGTTGTTTTTAACAGATGAGCAGCAACAGCAGCAAGAGGGCTCCGACAACAGCGACCCAGCGGCTGAAGCAGGACTACCTTCGCATCAAGAAGGACCCTGTGCCTTACATCTGTGCCGAGCCCCTCCCTTCGAACATTCTCGAATGGTGAGACTCTGCCGCTTGCCTGCTGCCCTTGCACAGGTCTCCGCTGGCCCAGCTGGGAGCCTGGTGCCCCCGGTCATGGCACCAGCGAGGCAGTCCTCCCCGCTCCTCGAGTGTGAGCGCATGCCCAGAGGCCCACAGACCCACTCCGATCGTCTTCCCAGTGGGTGCCTGCCAGGAACACTGCAGAGTCCTGCTTGGCTCGGGTTGGGGCTAGAAGGAGACGCCCTCCTGAGGGGCCTGCGGCCCAGCACTTAGAGAAGAGGCGGCATGTCCAGGCATTCCTCTCCACTCTTCGCTTCTGGACACTGAGAGCTAACTTGTCTCCCCTCGGAGTGCTTGTGGTAGCACCAGGCCCTGACCCTCAGGCTGACCCTTGTAGGTGTCCCTCTCGTGGTGGCTCTGTCCCAAGCGTGGAGTGACGAGGTGACACACACTGCTATGGAATGCTGCCTTAGGTTTGGGAGTGATTTCGTCTCTGTGAGGCTGAGGTGTTCAAAGGCCTTTCTTTGCTTGAGGCCTTTTTTTTGCTTTGTGTTTTGATCTTTAAGAAAATACTTTTTAATTTTGTTAAATCCAGAGAAAAGAGATTTAACTGAGCTAAAAGAAGTATTTCCAGATTGGTCAGAGGCTTACCTCTTCCGGCCTTCAGAGGAGGCCCAGCCCAGCGGGGGCTTCCCTGGATGAGGTGAGCCCTCGGCACGAATGGCCTCCATGCATCACCAGAGGCTACTCTGTCCCATGGCCTTGGGATGTAGTTGACAGGTATGGGTTGGTTCCACAGGTGGCCTACCTCCTCCCTGGTTCATGAGAACGACCTTGTTGTCTGGAAGGCCTTCCCCACATGTGAGTCTGTGGATTGGGGGGGTCCCCAAGACCTCCTCTGGGTTTGATGACTCATGGGGTTTTTACCATTAACATTACAGGGAAAAGACAGCAAAATCAGTTAAGAGGTGCACAGGGTAAAGCCCATAGGGAGTAGGTACAAGCTACACCCTCTACGGTGCACTTAATTTCCAGCAGTATGCTTGGACAACTCATGTTCAGGGGCGTTACTGGGGGCTGGCCACAGAGGCATCCTCTACCTGGCACCTACCGGAATTCCAGATCCAGAAGGAGAGCAGGTTGGAGCATAAACCACATCGCTTGTACAGGCGGCTTAGGCAGTGCGCCCCTCTTCTCAGCTGGGACTGGGGGGCCAGCCCGGGGCAGCAGTGTCAGGACTGCTGTGAGAACTGCGTGGGCTCGGAGGGCGGCTTCCCTTGAGCTGAGAGAAGACTGCTTTTCCAGAAAGGCTGTTACGGGTCCAGGCCTCTGAGCACAGCTGGTTCTGCTGTCTCTGCTGCCCTTTGGTGGTGGGAGCTGTCTCAGGAGGAGACTTCTTCATTGTGTCTTCCAGTTTCTCAGCCGGGCACAGGACTTGGGGACAGTAACAAGTGAAGGCTGTGTTCCTTTGGGCCTGTGAGCCACATTCTCAGCCACTCCGCTCCTGGGCCCCGACCCACGATTACAGTGCTTTTTTCTTTGTTGTTGTTGTTGTTTGAGTAAAACACTTCAGGGGCTAGCATGTGTTGCATGATTGCATTAGTGTTAAAATGATAGGCACATGTGTCCTGGTGGGAAGAGCTCTTGGAAAGGATGGTCATCAAGTGTTTGTACTTGTGTCTGGTTTCTGGCATTTTTGGTTAGTGGTTCGTTCTTCTCTGCACTCTTGTTTTGTTTGAGAACCTGTGAAGCCCAAACACCTGTTTACACGAACTAACGCCTTCTTCCTCTTCATTTGCATGGCGGAGTGGGAATTCTGTTTGCTGCTCCTATTCTGAAGTTGAGCTCTGTGTGAGGACTTTGGTCTTGGGGACAGTGATGGCTTTTCCTGTTCATCCTGCTCTAGGACAGCTGCTCAACATCATTTCTGGTTTTTCCAGGAACACAAATGCAAGGCTGGGGGATATAGTCAGCTTCACATCACTAGCTGTGCCTTGTTTAACTGATGTGCATGCTATACAAATATCAATTATAAGTCTATATTAAAAATCCAGGTTTTCAAGTATCTCTTAATAATATATTATAAAAAAATTAAATTTTCTTTAAAATTTGAGTTGTTCAGCATAGAAGATTAACTTCTTGTATGTCATATTTTGGAAAACTTAGAAAATACAGCCACTACGGTCTTGTCAGAAAGTGACTACAGCACCTGTGCAGGCTGGTTGCATGGACCCTGTGTTGGTGTTTGCGTGGCTCCTGACTGAATGCTTCTGGGTGTAGGCTGGGTCCTGTAAACCCCAGCCTCAGAGCAGCTCTGATTCTGGAGAATCTGCCGTCCAGATCTCAAGTAACTTTCTTCTCTCCTCAGGCACTATGTCGTCCGAGGCCCTGAGATGACCCCTTATGAAGGTCAGTATTCTGCTCTGAGGTAGAGGAACAAGAGGCCGTTTTTTGTGTTCTGAGTAGACCATGTCTATTACACATCTTTTATTTGTGATTAACAGTCTTTCTATTTTGGATGCGCATTAGTTAAATTGGACTTACATGGAACTCATCCTAATATTTCTCCAAGCTCAGACTTTGCTTTTGCTGGTGTGTCTAAATCTTCAGGGACCGTCTGTAAGTATCTGTTTCACTCGCCTCTGACGCCATGGGGTCAGCGCTGGAGAAGACAGATTGGGGTACGCGGGGAAACGGCACCTTGTTCTCTTGTCTCCTGAGACCAGGGTAAATGTTGTGGAAGGAAAGAAAGGTGTATTTGTTGAGAGCTTGCTCTGTGCTTGACACTTCAGTGTCTTGTGGTCATCAAACAGGCTGAGCTAAGCTACAGACCCCTTGTGTGGTGGGACACCGGGGGCGTAGAGAGCTCCAGGACTTGCCTGGCTCTTTGATCCCAGCTGCTGCCGAGGCTGATACAGTGGCCTGCCCTCTCCAGGTCACCAGATGCCATCTAGGATCTTTGGTGTGATTCACAAAGCAGACTTTGAAGCTATCATCAAGTGTCTGGGGCCCTCCGGGAGATTGGCACCAACTTTGGGGCCAGGACCAGGTTTGGCAACAACACCCATAGACAAGCCCAGGACAGAGCGGTGGCTGGGGGGCAGCACCTTGGCTCTCCAGCCACTGGGTCCCAACTTCAGGCAGTTGGAACGGTAGGCTTTTGTCTGCCCACGTGTGGGGTTGTGGAAGATGTCTCCAGGGAAGAGTTCTCTGCTAGAAGGAAGTTGGCAAACCCCTGCTTTGTACTATCAGGAAAGGATGAGTGGATGAGTCCCAGCCAGGATGATCTGTTCCAGGGTGGCAAGTGTGCAGAAGTGCCTCTGTAGGGTGAACCCGTTGTCATGATGACATTCATGGCTGATTGTGGTGATGCTGGAGATGACTGCAGCTGCGGACAGAATAGCGCCCAGGTAGTGGGTGCTGGCGGCCGCATCCAGGGCGAGCTCCTGGAGGCGAGAGTGAGGGCAGGGAACCTTACTTCCTGCGTGCAGGAAAACTGAGCAAAGGTGACCTGTAGCAAATGAAATTATGCTAGGTTTTCAATTTGGTTTTGTTTTGTGGTTTTAGTAAATAAAGTACTAAATATATGGTAATTTTGTAACCAAACTCCACCCCTCTGCCCAAGACCAGCCAGGGCCTTGATGGCAATGAACCACGTGCACACACACACATGCAAGGTGAGGACATGGCTGGAGAGGAGTGGCAGCCCTAGGGATGTGCAGAGCGGGGCCCTGACCCTGTTTCTTGTGCTTTCTCTGTCTGCAGTCCCCTTGCTGACCCTCTGTTCTTCTAGGGGTCTTCAGAGAGCCCCTCTGAATTACCACATGCCAAGGGCTATTCTCAGTCCTGTTTCTTGCCCTCTAGTTTAGGGTGCTGTGACTGACCACTTCCTTCCTGACTTCTAGGTATTCTGACCCCTCTTCCCCACCTTCTTTAGTGGCTCCTCTGCCTAGTCCACGTCTGTCTGGCCACATGGGTTGGCCCTGGCCAGTCCTTGTGCTGGGCTCCATGACTGTTCTGTACCTACTGGCTTCCTATAAGTGTTGCTATACAATTCCACCTAAATTTGTAGATTTAATGTGGTCTTATCTAAATCCCCACATTTTTGTAGGCTCCACAGCTTATTCTAAAATTTACATGAAAAGGCAAAGGACTTCATCCTGCGCCTTTGGGAGGCTGAGGTGAGTGGATTGCCTGAGCCCGTGGGTTCAAGACCCGCCTGGGCAGCGAGACCTCATCTCTACAATAAATCAAAAAATCAGCTGGGCGTGGTAGCGCATGCCTGTAATTCCGGCTACTTGGAAGGCTGAGGCGGAAGGATCGCCGGATCCCAGCAGGTCGAGCTGCGGTGGCCAGGAGCGGCCACTGCACTCCAGTCTGGGTGACAGAGTGAGACTCCAACTCAGAAGAAAAAAAAAAAGAAGATTAAAGTAGAGTCAGTGGTCTCAAGACTTACCTCTGGGGTGAGGACCAGGTGGTGGGGGTAGACCCAGATCATGGGGCAGAGAGACCAGGAGCAGCCGTGGCGGCCCCCATGTGGCCTGTGCCACCAGTAGTCTGGAGCAGGACGTGGTCCTCAGTGGATGTCCAAGGACCACCATTTACCTAGGGCCACCATTTACCTAGCCCCCCCTTGAAGAACAAGCGAGTGTTTCCCGTCTCTTGTGGGACACCTGGTACTGTGGATGTCTGTGTTTGCGTGTCTTGAGGATATCAAGCAGTGGGGTTGCCGATCAGGGCGGGTTTTTCTGGCAGGTCTGTGCACGGTGAAACAGGAGAATGTCCGTCTTCCCATCCTCTGCTGAACTGAAAGAGCACTTTCCCTGCTGTGGGAATTGCATTTCCCAGTGAGGACTGAGCCAGATGGAGTTTCAAGCCCACTGTGGTGTTCCTGCTTCTTCTGAAGAAAAGTGCCTATTTCTATTTTGTGCTTATTTTCCAGTGTGTCCCTGGGCATCATTTATAGCATAAGTCTCTTGCTGGCGCCTTATCTGCACATCAAGCTGGCTCTGCAGGTGGCTTTGCTTATATTATCCTTCCACTGCTGACTCCACATCTACTCCTGTGTGTACGCGAGCATCACCCCTGGGACAGAGTGCAGACAGGAGCCACAGTGTCCCTGGGCTCAGGAACTGCTTCATCAAGGGGCAGGCACACAGTAAAATGGTGTTTTCATATAGGACCTTTAGAATGGAGAGCAGCCCTCGGGGACCAGGAGACCCATATCACGGAGATATAAACTGTGACTTACTGGTCCTGGGTGTGTGCGGCACACACACACAGAGGTCAGGGAGTGTGGAGAGGGAACCTCCCGGCCAATCCCATTATTGGTCCTAACAGATTTCCCGCAGGAAGATTGACTGGTGGTTCTAAAGTCTAGGGGCCCGAGCCCTGTGGGGCCACACTGTGGCTGCAAGGTAGACACGGTGGCACATCTGCACAGTCTGTACTGAGTGTGGGGTCAGTGGCCCATAGTAGGTTGTGTGCATCTGTCCCATGGGGAGAGGTTACCAGGAGCAGTTGTACAGGCAGGAGCCACCCTTAGGAACTGGGGTGGGGGAGTGGACCTGGGGGCTGTTAGGTGACTGCCCTGCTTCCAGTACGAGAAGGTCCTGCTTGTGTTCAGCCAATGCTGAGGCTGCCTAAAATCCCAAGACTCGTTGGGCATGGTGGCTTACACCTATAATCTCAGCACTTTGGGAGGCCAAGGTGAGAGGATTTCCTGAACCCAGGAGTTTGAGACCAGCCTGGGCAGCTTGGCGAGATCTCATCTGTACAATAAATCAAAAAATTAGCCAGGTATGATGGCGCATGTCTGTAGTTCCACCTACTTGGAAGGCTGAGGTGGATGGATCGCCTGAACCCAGCAGGTTGAGGCTGCGGTGGCCGTGAGTGTGCCACTGCCCTCCAGCCTGGGCAATAGAGTGAGACTCCGACTCAAAAAAAAAAAAAAAAATCTCGACTCCACTATAAGAAATAAAGGACTCTTGTGGGGACTGCACCCTGCACAGGGTGGCCTTGGATCAGAGGAACCCATGAGAACTGGTGTCCATGGTCCTTGAGGCAGGACCATGTGTGGTCCTAGAGACCAGCATTTTTCCACCTTGATGGTATATGCACACTACACGTGCACATGTTCCTGGGAGTCCTGTCTTGTGCACACTCTCTGCACAACTGGTCGGTTGACCAGCTCTGCATTTCCAGCCAGCTCTGGTGCAACCTGGGCAGTCAGATGTGAGGCCTCAGGCTGGGGTGGGCCGTCGGGTCAGTGAGCAGGGCTCAGGAGGGCATTTGGCGCATGGGTACCTTCTGGGGGAAGTGGCAGGAATTCTGCCTTGGATGTGTGGGTCCCAGGTGGAGATGATGGTTGGGAGTCATGAAACCCAGGGAAGAACACTCTGTGCTTGGGCAGACAGGAGGAGCCAGCTAGGGTGGGAGTTTCCAGGAGGTAGAGTCAAGAGTGGCCTTGAAAAGGTCATGCCAAGCCGGGCTCGGTGGCTCATCCTGTCATCCCGCGCCTTTGGGAGGCTGAGGTGAGTGGATGGCCTGAGCCCGCGGGTTCGAGACCTGCCTGGGCAGCAAGACCTTATCTCTACAATAAATCAAAAAATCAGCCAGGCGTGGTAGCGCATGCCTGTAATTCCGGCTACTCGGAAGGCTGAGGGGAAAGGATCGCCGGAGCCCAGCAGGCGAGGCCGCGGTGACCGGGAGCACCCACTGCACTCCAGTCCGGGTGACAGAGTGAGACTCCAACTCAAAAAAAAAAGAAAGAAAAGTCATGCCAGGGTGTGGTCAGGCACCAGTGGGGTTGTGTGGGTGACCTTGAGATTAGGTTATGTGCAGCAGGTGTGGCCTGGGTCCGGGGGACTTGGGAGCTTGAGAGGAGAGGACATAGCGACAACCTCCAGGGATTCACATCAGGGTGAGGGGCTGTCAGCAGAGACTGGAGGCATGTGAGTAGAGATGAGGTTTGCTATCAACAGGTGTGATCAGGTGGGGAAGCAGGTGGTTCTAGAGAGTTGCTGGGTACAGGCCCAAGTTGGAGGGTGGCCTCTGCTGGACTCAGCCTCCTGATGTGCTGGCGAGAGTAGCATGTAGTGGCGTTGGCTGCGTGAGGGGTGTCTGGCACTAGTCAGGCGGGGCGTGGAGGGGTGGGTCTGGGCCTGTACCAGGCTGGAGAGGCACTGCGGAGGGTTGGAGTGGGCCCCGGAGGGCGAGGTCAGTAGGGGGCCGAGCCTGGGAGTTGGTGTGGCCTGGAGAGGGCAGCAGGATATGGGACTGGTGGACACGGGGCAAGACTTGAGGAGTCGTGCTATGGAGATGACCATCTCTTTCCCCTTTCTGTGTTGATGTAGGTGGCTATTATCATGGAAAACTAATTTTTCCCAGAGAATTTCCTTTCAAACCTCCTAGTATTTATATGATAACTCCCAATGGAAGATTTAAGTGCAACACCAGGTAAGGCACTCGCAGGTGCTGCGGCATGTCGGGGGGGCTGTCTGAGCACAGGAGTGGCTCTCTGGGCATGCAGGGGCCACATGGGGATGTGCACTCACCGACGTAGCCCTGTTTGCAGGCTGTGTCTTTCCATCACGGATTTCCACCCGGACACGTGGAACCCAGCCTGGTCCGTCTCCACCATCCTGACCGGGCTGCTGAGCTTCATGGTGGAAAAGGGTCCCACCCTGGGCAGTATAGAGACGTCAGACTTCACGGTGAGGCCTAGGGAGTGCCCTCGCCCGGGGTCCCTGTGTCTGGGCTGTGCTGTTCCTGAGGCACAGCACAGAGTTCCCACTGGGTCCCTGTGTCCCACCACCGTCACAGGTGCTTGATACACCCTGGGTCTCATGTCCCCCTCGAAGTCCTGCTTTCTACCCACTTTTGGCTTCGTCTGCCAGGACCTGCTGTCCACACCACTGGGGTCTTCCTCAGGGTCTCAGGGTGGTCTACGGCAGTGCCACCTTCAGACTGTGTGGGCCTCAAAGCCAGGAGCCGCATGCCTTGCTGTTAGAGTTCTTTCCCTTTCTGTGTGTGTGGGTTTTTTGTTTTTTTTTTTTGAGTTGGAGTCTCACTCTCGCTCAGGCTAGAGTACAGTGGCACACTCAAGGCCACTGCAGTCTTGACTTGCATGGCTCAGGCAATCTTTCTGCCTCAGCCTTCCAAGTAGCTGGAACTACAGATGTGTGCTAATATTTGATTTATTGTAGAGACACGAGGTCTTGCCAAGTTGCCCCGGCTGGTCTCGAACCCTCGGGCTCAGGCAGTTCACTCACTTTGGCCTCCCAAAGTGCTGGAATTGCAGGCTGAGCCACCAAGTCCAGCCCCTTTCTGTGTTTTTTTAAAAGATTGTTACTTTTTTTTTTTTTTTAATAGAGATGAGGTCTCACTGCGTTGCCCTGGCTGGTCTTGAACTCCTGGGCTCCCAAAGCGCTGGGATTACAGGCTTGAGCCACTGTACCTGGCACCTGTGTAAAATAGAAGTTAAGTTTCCTATCACTAGTTGGTGGTGAAAAGAGAAGGAAGCCTCTGTGAGACTCAGCTGCTTTTGTAAAGAACAAGCTCATTAAGTGCCTTCTGAGACACGTGGCAGCCCTTGACTTGAAAATCACCTGTTGGTAGAATTTTGAAAGAATAGAAGTTAATTTTCTGACCGATAGTTCCCTTCTCTTTCTTCCTAGAAAAGACAGCTGGCAGCGCAGAGTTTAGCATTTAACTTAAAAGATAAAGTCTTTTGTGAATTGTTTCCTGAAGTCGTGGAGGTAAGAAAGTGAAAACTGGAAGTTAATTTGCCTATCCTAGCAGTACAGACACTTTTAGTTTCAATTCTTCCCAAAGAGAAACTGTCCTCGAGTGACGGCCAGCCCTCCCCAGGCTGTGGAGCACAGAGGGTGTGCCCCTGCCTCAGCGTGCCCGCGACCTTGGGGTACCCATGCCATTGGGTGTCCATGCCCTTGGAGTGCCCACACTTCCGGGTTCACACTAACAGGGGCTGCTGCAGACCATAACTTTCTCCAGAGTCCCCAGGGCAGGAGGAGCAGAAGGCCTGGCACAGAGTAGAGGCCCCAGGACAGATTTGCAGCTTGAGTAGGGCCTGGGCCAGTCCCCACATGGACATGGAGCTTGCTGGCCTGAATGGCACTTGGGTGGGCTGCCAGGGTCTAGGTGGCCCGGAGTGGACAGGAGGCATGTCAGCTGCCTTGAGCTGTGGGGACTGGAGTGTTCCTGAGAAAGTGGGCCACAGTGGGGAGGCTGTGGTGGCTCAGGGCTGTGGGCAACTCGCTGGGTCCCCTTACGTGAGGTGTGGTCAAGTCCTGAGCTTGCCTTGGGTGTTGAGATTTGGCCATGCAGAGCCAGATTTGAGGATGCGCCTGGGCTTCTGAGCATGGGTGCAATCCTGAGCGGGGTGGGTTTGACCAACAGCCATTTCTCGCTGTTTCTTTCTTAGGAAATTAAACAAAAACAGAAAGCACAAGATGAACTCAGTAGCAGACCCCAGGCTCTCCCCTTGCCAGATGTGGTTCCCGACGGGGAGACGCACCACGGCCAGAATGGGGTCCCGCTCCTGCATGGGCATGCGCCAGGGGCCGGCCCCAACCTCGCTGGGCTCCAGCAGGCCAACCGGCACCACGGACTCCTGGGTGGGGCCCTGGCGAACTTGTTTGTTATAGTTGGGTTTGCAGCCTTTGCCTATACGGTCAAGTACGTCCTGAGGAGCATCGCACAGGAATGAGGCACGCCAGGACCCGTGGTTGCTGCTGAGGGATGCCAGGCATGAACCTGACGTGGGCAGGCTAGACACACTGCTGAGCACGAGCGGACCTGCTGGACTCCTGGGTGTAGCCTGTTAACAGGAAAGCAACAACCAAAATGCGCAGTTCAGATGTGGGGAGACTCGGGACTCTCGGCCCCTCTTCCGGCCTGGTGTCGGGGCTGGTGGGCCGTCTCCTGTGTTGTCTTTGGACCTGTTTTAGTAAACCTGTTTTTCATTTTGTTAGATTTGATCACTTAAAAATATAAAACCCAATGCCTATCATTGCTCTGCGTGCATTCTTGGTGAAGCTCCCGGGCTTGCCCCGGTGCCTGGTGGTGAGGCTGGTGCCAGTGCTGGCAAGTGTTGGTTGGACCACGCGGTGACGCAGCTTAGCAGGGCCGTAGACAGGGATCCAGGAGACCAAGTCTTTGGTCTCAGCATTTTTTTTTGGCAGTGGGGGAGGGGGTTGGAATCTCACCCTGTTGCCCAGGCTGGAGTGCAGTGGCACAATCATGGTTCCGGTGAGCCTTCTGCCTCACCTCTTGAGTAGCTGGGACTACAGGTGCACACCACCGTCTCCAGCTAGTTTTTTTGTAGAGATGAGGTCTTGCTATGTTGCCCCAGCTGGTCTCAAACTCCTGGGCCCAAGCAGTCCTTGACCTCTGCCTCCCAAGTGCTGGGATTACAGGTATGAGCCTGTACGCCCAGCCTTGGTCTCAGCATTTTAAAATGTGTTTATGGTCAGGTGGAACAAAACAGAGTTCTAGAAACTGCTTGATTTTTGTTTATTTACTTACTGATTTTGGTGAAACAGAAGCTAAGAACCTGCTTGCTCTGACCACAAGGTGTCGTCCTTTGTTAAGCTGTACCGGGTGGAGATGTGGCCCTGCCCTTGAGGAGACAGTCCCTGAGCTGTCCTCGGTGCCGTCCCAGTCTGGCCTCCTCAAGTTCCTCCCACGCCACAGGGTTGGGGTCCTTGGGTGCTCACAGAGCCTTCCTCCAAGGCCAGAAGCCCATCCTGGCGGGTGGAGACCCCAGGTTCCTGCAGGGACCGCTTCAACGACTGCCTGGTTCTGTGCACTCCCTCGACTTTGAAGGTAGGTACCAAGCTCCTGCCCTGACGGCGTCAGTGTTCATGCTTCACAGAAGGCCGCAGAGGGAAGCCTAGGAGACCCTGTCCCCGTGAGTGTCAAAGCCGGGTGGGCTTGGTTTGGGAACCGGCGACTCCCTGGACTGCTGACGTTCTCTGTTGTGCTTGCCAGTTCCACCTGCTCAGGGTATTTTGAAGATCTGTCACGTGGCATGAACATCTTGGTCTGTGTGTGTGGGGGGTGGCCACTTATCCAGGGGCAGGTGTGAGCTGAAGCGTGGCCAATGTGTGTTCATCTCTGACTTTGCTTTTTGGTCAGTTTATTTGCAGTTGCTCTGTGACTTACAACTTGTATGTATTTAACCCACTCGTGTGAAAAAAAAATCTTTCCTGATATCTTTGTTCCCAAGCAGTAAGCTGTTTGTGTCTGTGTTGGTGGATATGGGTGATTCTGGTGGCTCAGGGTGAGGGTGCTCTGTGGGCGGGGCCACATCTGCCAGCATGGGACAGGTGGGTCCCCACAGCTGGGGCCCTGGGCCTGCCTGCGTGGAGCTGTAGGCGGAGCTATGTGGGCTCCTGGGCAGCTCCTGTGCTGGGGCCTGGTACACGGGCGTGTTCGTGACCATCAGGTCAGGGCCCACCCTGATTTCCAAAGGCTCTGGGGAGGCAGAGTGGTAGCAGTTGTGGCACTCTCTTGACATGCATCCATTCTTGTCTGTATGTGATGTCTCTGCTTTGACCACCTTGGCTAGCGAGGACCCTGGGGTTCCCGTGGCATGGTGCCTGTGCTGGCTGAAATAAAAGATTATTGGTTTTTTTTGTTGTTTTGAGTTGGAGTCTCACTCTCTTGCCCAGGCTGGAGTGCAGTGGCACACTCATGGCCACCCCAGCATCCACCTGCTGGGCTCCGGTGATCCTTTTGCCTCAGCCTTCCAAATAGCCAGAACTACAGGTGCGTGCTACCATGCCTAGCTTTTTTTTTTTTTTTTTTTTTATTGTAGAGATGAGCTCTCACCAAGTTGCCCAGGCTGGTCTCGAACTCATAGGCTCAGGCAGTCTACTCACCTCGGCCTCCCAAAGTGCTAGGATTACAGGCTGAGCCACCAAGCCCGGCCAAAGATGATCTCTGGCCAGCTGGGCCAAGCGCGTCTGTCCTTTTGTCCATGTTGTCTTAGTGGGGTGTGGGCCCCCCTTTCTAGTGTGGCATCACTGGTGGGGGACAGCTAAATGTCCCTGACCCCCCTCCTGGGCATGCAGTCGTCCTCTTGCTGTGCTGGCCAGGCTGCAAGATCTGTTCTAGTGGGGAAAGCAAGCCCCTTAAATGTTCATGTCCCGGCCAGACGCAGTGGCTCATGCCTATAATCCCAGCACTTTGGGAGGCTAAGGTGAGAGTATTGCCTGAGCCCACAAGTTCGTGACCAGCCCGGACAACTTGGTGAGACCTCATCTCTACCATAAATAAATAGGGCATGGTGGCACATGCCTGTGGTTCCAGCTACTCGGGAAGCTGAGGTGGAAGGATCATCTGAGCCCAGCAGGTCGAGGCTGTGGTGGCTGTGAGTGTGTCACTGCCCTCCAGCTTGAGTGACAGAATGAGACTCCCACTCAAAAAAAAAAAGCTTGTGTCCCATGGACACATGGCGTGGGGCCCTAGGATACAGTCACCAGCCCTCGTGGCAAGAGGGGCCTGGGCTTGGGGGAGCTGCTCTCCCTGCCAGTGGGTGGTGGGTGCCCTGCCTGGGGGATGCAGTGTGCTGTGCCCTGGGGATCCTGGTCTTGTTTCTCCAGTGCTCAGAGCTGGCGGGTGTCTGGGGGCTGTGGAGGGGTAAGCGGAGCCTGCGCCTTCCCGGAGACGGCACCTGCTTGGGCCAGGGTCCCTGTGACTTTGGTGGGCGACTCCAGAGGGTTGGAACCTTCTGGAAGTTTTCCAGAGGGAGTGTTGGGGAGGGGACGCTGAGGGCAGGCTGCAGGGCACTGGCCGAGTGGCTTCCACTGGGTGTGGGGACAGGAACAGGAAACCGTGTCCTTCCCACCCTTGGGTGCAGGGAGACCTGGGTGACCCTGTCATGGCTACTGGGCCCCTGGTCCAGCCTCCCAGGCTGTCTTCCATTGTTCTTCCTATGGGACAGTTGGAGACCCAACCTGTCTGGAGTCACAGGGAAGCATATTGTCATTGGGTGATGTAGCAAAGTGGGGTGCCCCGTCAGGGAGTTAGGGTCTGTTGTCCTGGGTGGGGTCTCCTAGGCTGAGGCCCTTACCTCCCCCTCTCCCGAGCCTGCGTGAGGGGTGCAGGGGCCGCCTTTCCCAGCCCCTGCTGGCTGTGGTCCTGTCTAGGGCTTGGTGTGCCAGGTCCCGCAGGGTGGGGCGTGGGCAGCCCCTAGTCCCGGCATCTGGCTCACTGGGAAACACAGACTGCAGACACTTCTGCAGGGTCTGAGGCACCACCATGCACTCACTCTGCAGACCCCAGAATCGCCTTCTGTTGTCCGAGGGGACACTTCTGCGGAGGGCGAGGGGACTGGCGGCTCCCCGGCAGGCCCTTCCTGCACCTCTTTCTGCCCTGCCCTGCCTGTAGATGTGGCCTGGGCCCAGGGACTCTGGCCGGGCCGCTGTCACCCTTCTCTGCTGATGTCTGGGAACTGGGGAGGCCTGGAGCACAGGGTGCCCCCTCCTGTTGCTTCAGGGCAGGCCACTGATGCTGGCTGCTCTAGCCTTGGCGCCGAGCAGCGGCTGGGGGGTTGGCTCAGGCTTCCAGCCCCCTACTTGTGGCCACTGAGCCCAAGGGGCCTGTGGTGCTCCAGGCTCCTGCCCTTCCTTCTGGCATTGAGGACCCTATGCAGGGCGGGGCCCCAGGCGATCCTGGCTGGGGTGGGTCGTGGGAAGGGGCCTGTGTGGCCTGCTGGTGGGCAGCATGGCTGTCTGGAGCAGAGTACCCACTCTGGCCCTGGCCACCCTCTGCAGGGCCGGCGGGAGAGGAGCCAGCCGGGACCGGGGTGGGAGGAGGGTACCTGTGTGCATGGTTCCCAGGGTAAGTGGGACCTTGGGGAATGGTGGGAAGCAGGGTGTTTCTGGAGGGTCAGGAGGGCTGGGGAGGGAAGCGCAGCCCTCCGCAGCCTAGCCCACCCTCCTGAGAAGAGCTGACAGGGTCAGCAGGGGTCCCGCCCCGTTCCGCCCCCTGCTCTCAGGGCTCATTGGAGTGTGAGCCCGCCCCTTGCAGCCCGCCCGGTTTGGGGGGAGGGCTTATCTGGTGGCTGAGCGAACGGGTTGGGGCGCAGTACTAGGGAGGCCAGCAAGGCCTGACGCGACTGGAGGGCCGACCGGAGCGGACCGAGCCGGGACGCCGTGGGACTAGACGCCCTTGTGCTGTCGTGTGGTGCTGCTGCTGCTGGGGCTGGTCTGCACACAGACGTGCGCCAGCGTCAGGGCGCACCCCCGGGCCTTGCCCCCGCATGGGGGTTCTGAGCGGCGCCTCAGGAGCGCCTGGCCCTGCGCTGAGCTGCCGGGACGAGCCATGCGGTGCTGGGCCTGGGCTGCCACTGTGACGCTCCTCTGCCTGCAGCTCACGTTCCTCCAGGGTGTCAGGGCCCGCCGGGAGCCCAAGAGGCTACGGCCACCGGGACAGCACACTGAGGCCCCCAACGCCACCACGACTGCCAGCGACAGGCTGCCCAGTGCCCCCCAGGTACGCAGTGGCCACATGTGGCTGCATGGGGGTGGGCCTGTGGCCAGAGGCGAAGCCCCTCCTGGCTCTGGCTCTCACAGGTCGCCCCAATGGGTTCCATCCACCTTGAGGGAATCCCCTGCACCCTCTTTCCGCCCCCTGCTTGCAGCCTTTGGGGAGCTTCCTGCTGAGCCGGGGGAGGTGTGGGGAAGGGGGCGCTTCCAGGGGAGGCTGCAGAAAGCCCTACGAAGCCCCTGAAGATGGCTCCCCGCCCTACGTGGGAGCCCTGGGCCCCACGGTTCTGCATGGTCAGCTGGCCCCTGTGCTTCTGGGATCCTGGGTACCCAGTGCCCCCTCGCATGCAGAGTGCCGTGTCCTTGGCGCTTCCAGGCCCAAGCCTGTTCAAGGGTCCTCTTGAGGGTGGCAGACGCCCACACCCACCTCAGCCCTGGGCTCTGCTCTCTGGGGCAGAGGGTCTCTAGAGGGACTTGGCACACAGTCCATGGGGCCTCTTGCTGCTGCAGCCCAGCCCCAGACCAACGGGAGGTGCGGTTGCCTGGCAGCGGCCCCCGCCCTGGCGCCTTTGATCCCAGCCTCCCTCCTCCCAAGGGCGTCTCCACGACGGCCGGCCCACGCAGCCCCACTGGAGCCCACAGCTCTGTTTTCCAGATGCCACGGCCGCAGAGAGGAGACCACAACTCCATCAGCCGAAGGAGGCTGGGCTGGGGCCAGTTGAGGGCCAGGGGAGGGGAGGAAGCGCCCACTTGTCAGGGCTGCCCCTCCTGAGGCAGGACAGGGACTGACGGGAGGGCCCTCTGTGGACGGGTGTGGGCTGCAGGCTCCCGGCGCCGGAGGTCTCCTGCTCCCCGCTGCCTCAGCCCTTGACCCAGGGTGGTGGACACACATGGCCCTCCAGGCCCTTGGATCCCTCCTGCGTGTCGGGGGAGGTGGCAGCCGGGGGCAAGCAGATAGCAGATGCCTGTTCCCAGACCCCCGGGTAGAGGCCGTCGTGTCCACTGGGAAGGGCCTGCTCCAGAACCCACTCGACCATGTTGGGACGGGATGGCCTGGCTGGGGTTCCCTGGTTCGCCTTACCTTACCCTGGGGAGGGGCTCTCCCCCACGGCCCTGCAGCATGAGACCTTCGCCTCTAGCTATGTGGGCTTCTGCCACTGCCCCCGGCACTGGGGTAGAAACTAGGCTTGAGAGGGGACGAAAGTAGGGCTGGGGGTGGCAGGGGCCAGGGCAGATCTACCTGGCTCCACCTGGCCCCGGCTGGCAAAGGGGATGCCAGCCTGACGGCCCGAACCTGGGCTGAGGAGTCAGGCAGGCTGGGGGCAGGCCGTCGGTTGGACCGCGCAGCCCCAGCTTGGAGCAAGGCCTTGCCTATTGCCTCCTGGCACCAGCCAGCCGTGTCGCCTAGCGCTGTCTCTGGGACTCAGAAAGGGCTCCAGAAGACTCGCTCCTGGCTTTGTCCACGGAGGTCCTGGGCCTTGCCCCACCTGTGCCCCTGACCTCAGGACGCCCATGCTCTGAGTCCTCCGGGGAACCCTGCCAGTCCTTCTGGCCTGTGGTGCCCGGAGGCCCGCCCACCCCCCTGAGGTCTCCAGCTCTCTGCTAGGCACAGTGGGACAGGGCCCAGAAGGACCCTGCGGTCAGTGCACCATCCCTGGCCCTGCAGCCACCCAAGACCTCGGGACCTGAGTTCTCAGATGCCCACGCGACGTGGCTGAGCTTTGTCCGGCGGCCAAATGATGGGGCCTTGAGGAAGCGGTGCCGAGGCCGGGACAAGAAGTCGGTGAGACCCTGGGCCACTGTGGGGCCCTCTCAGGGGTGTGGACTCAGGGCAAGGGTGGCCTGCCGCCCACTGGGTCCACTAGGACCCTCACTTTGTCACTTTTTTCTTCTGTTCCCCTAGCGGGGGCTCTTGGGTCCCCCAGGGCCTCCTGGCCCCCCTGGGCCCCCTGGACTCCCCGGTGCCGAGGTCACCCCGGAGGCCCTGCTGCGAGAGTTTCAGGAGATGCTGAAAGGTGAGACCTCCAGGAGGCCCTGCCCAGGGTTAGGGGCCCGACCTTGGGTGACCCCCGCTGGCTGCTGTGCCTGCTCCCTGCAGAGGCCGCCGAGCACCGGTTCCCTGGGCTGCTGGATCCACCGCTGCCCCAGGGGCTGGGCCTGCAGCTGGTGGCCGAGGCCTTCCACTGCCAGCTAAAGGGCCCCCAGCTGGTAGACAGGAGGACGCTGGCGGAGCTGCAAGGCTTCCAGGCTGTGAGTGGGGGCCAGGGACTGGGGTGGGGCTGTGAGGCCCCGGGTGGGTCCCAGGTTCCTCTGGGGTCAGCCCCCACAGGTATGGGCCAGGGCTGGGATGCTGGTTGGGCCCCCACTGGCAGGCTGAGCACAGACACCACAGTCATAGGGCACTTGAGGGCAGGGCCTGTGTCTTCAGCAGCTGCTAGAGTGCAACTGGGTGACTGAGTACAGGGGGTGGGACTGCTTAGGTCCAGGTTGGCCCAGACCCCACCGTACGTCAAGATAGAGTGTACATCCGAACGGGGACCGGGAGGCAGCAACCCAACCTGAGGGCCTGGGCGCCCGGGGCCGGTGCCTGAAGCCCATGTGGTGTGGGCACAGGGGCAGCCCTGTCCCGCCCATGCCAGAGCCAGTCCAGGGATGGCCTGCTCCAGCGCAGTGGGACAGGCACCTTTCCCAGGCTGAGTGTGGCGAGGGTCCAGGCTCTGCAGCCAGCCACTCACCCGCTGCCCCTCACAGCCCACGGCACAGGGTGCCTTCCTGAGGGGGTCTGGCCTGAGCCTGGTGTCCAGCCGATTCACAGCCCCGGTGTCCGGCATCTTCCAGTTCTCTGCCAGCCTGCACGTGGGTGAGCAGGGTGTGGGGCAGAGTTGCCCTGCTGGGGCCCCTGTCATTCCTGGCTCCCGCCTGGGCCCGGTGAGAGAGATGCCACCCACTCCCCTGGAGGCCTGGGGGGTGTTGGGCCCCAGCGGTGCTTGGGGCCTCAGGTCCACCCTCTCTGCCCTGGCAGCCACTGGGGGCCTGCTGTGGGCCGCGCACCCTGAAGCCCCCTCCCCATCCCCCACAACCCGCCCTCGCGAGCGCTGTCTCTGCAGACTGCAGCGAGCTTCAAGGCCGGCCCCGGCCACGGGCCCAGGACGCGGTGCGCGTGCTCATCTGCATCGAGTCTCTGTGCCATCGCCACACGTGCGTGAGCCTCACCTGTCGGCCACGGGCCTCGGGCTGGGGTCCCCTGCCTGCAGGGCTTGGGGTGCTGGGGTGTGTGGGGTGGGTGAGAGCCACTCTCACCTGGCCCTGTGTGATGTCAGGTCGCTGGAGGCCATGTCGGGCTTGGGGACCAGCAGCTGGGTCTTCACAGCACAGGTGCAGGGGCTGCTGCAGCTGCAGGTGAGGCAAGGGAAGCAGGAGCGGACGGCCGGTCCCGGGTGTGTTGGGGCTGTGAGGGCCTCTGAGCCTTGGCCTGGTGTGAGTGGGGTGGATGTCGGCCTCAAGTGACCATGCCGCACGGTGGTGACGAGTGCGCTTGCAGGCCGGACAGTATGCCTCTGTGTTCGTGGACAACGGCTCTGCGGCGGCGCTCACCATCCAGGCCGGCTCCAGCTTCTCCGGGCTGCTCCTGGGTGCGTGAGGACCCCATCCCACACCTGTGTCACCGCAATAAAGAGCCTCAGCCTCTCTGCTGCCCTCGGGGCTGTCTGCTCATTGCCTTGGTGGGAGGTGGCGGCCAGGGCTGGGCAGGGGCAGGGGGTGCTGTCTCCACGCGGCTAGAGCTCCACGTGCAGGGGTCGGCCAGAGGAGCAGACACGCCTCCCTGGAGGCTCTCACAGACCTGTCGGCAGTGGTGGGGCCTGGGGAGGCAACTGGGCCCTGTCGGCAGTCCCTGTGCCTGTGGGGCCTGGTTACCCCAGGACCGGGACACCTGTCTCTGCAGGTCCCTGCACAGCCCTACCCCTGGCCTGGGCCAGCCCCTCCCTCGCCCCAGCCTGCCCAGCCTTGGGTGTCGCAAGCTGTGCTACCCCAGACCCACTCAGCCGTGGGCACCAGAAGTATCAGAGCTGGACTAGGAGTTGGGGGCAGCCCTGAGTGGTGGGAGGGTCAGGCGGGGCCCAGGAGGCTGTGTCCCATGGGGAGGCTGTGTCCTGCATTCTGTCCTGTGGACATACACTGGCCACAGCCAGGGGCCAGGGCAGGAGGTGTGCAGGCCTCTCTGGTGTGGAGCTAGAGGACGTCCGTGGCTCCAGGGTATCCAGGACTTGCACTGCAGCTGGCCCAGGCCTGCCTAACTGAGCAGGGAGGCACCAGTGTGAGGGCTTCCCGCTTGCCCCCCCACCCCGGCTTCTGCCATGACGGCCCCATCCCAAAGACCAGGGCCCTGAAGGCGGGTGGATGGAGCATCCAGCTCTCTGCAGGCTGTACCCTGGAGGCTGAAGCCCACCCTGAGGACCCAACAGACGGGGTCCTGTGGAGTTGGCCACACCCTGTTTGGGCTCCAGCAAGCTCAGTCCAAAGAATGCACGTTGGCCTCCGGACATCTGGCCTCTGCAGAGCTACCAAGATACAATCTGTGGTTGGCATCGGGCCGGGCAGGTGGCAGTGGCTTCCGGCCTTGACTCCTCCGCAGGTGCCCAGGGGGGTGGGGCGCGGCTTGGCTCCATGGCAGCTCCTGGTGACTCTGTGGCAGCTCGGTGGCAGCGGGGCCTGCAGATGCCGCTTCCATGGATGAGCAGGGAGGCCTCCCCGCCCTGGACCAGGCTCGTCTCCCAGAGGGGAGGCCAGACGGGGTACAGGGGAGAGCAGGGCTCTGGACAGAGCCCACAGTGGTCAGCTCTCCCCTGGGACCTTGGCCTGTCAGGGGCCACGGAAGTTCCCTTTCCTGGGCCTGCCAGGTATGGGTGCTGGCAGGTGCTGGCAGTGTGGTGCCGGCTTGCCCAGCCCCCTCTCTGCCCCCCAGTGTGGCGTCGGGGCAGGGCTATCTGCAGACTCTCCTTCATTTGTCACGGCCACAACCCCCAGCCTGGCGATGGGGTATTCCCACAGCCACCAGGGCTGGGAGGGGACTCCATGGGGAAGGATCAGCCTCCCCTTCCAGCGCCCAGGCCAAAGGTGACGGTCTGGCAGGGAGGCCCCCCTGCCTTGCCGGTCACAGCTTCCTCCGGCCGAGGTCTGGAGCCCTGGGGCCTCTTCTGCAGGCCCAGCCCTGCTCAACCGGAACACCAGTCAATGCCCACCTGCAGAGTAAGCAGGGCCACTGCCCTCCACCAGGGGAAACTGAGGTCCAGGGCCGCCTGAGGAGGCAGAGCTGGGGCCTGCACCTCCCTGGTCTGCACAGCCCGGAGAGCACGAGCCTGGCAACGGAGACACCTGCCTTTGCTTCGGGCCCTCCGGCTCCTTCTCCTGCCTGGCTGGGCCCGGCCCGCCCCTCCTCGAACCCCCTCTCAAGCACTGCCCAGAGCAGGCCGGGATGAGGCAGCGCCCACCAGACGCCCGCTGGGCCAGGGCCTGGCTGCACAGGTGGGTCCCCGACGGTGCTTCAATAGCAGTCGCCTGGCTGGAGGGGAGTGAGTGATGACAGGCGGAGACCCAGAAAACAGGACCCTGGGCCGTGCAGGGAGACAGGCTGAGACCAGATGAGAGACGAGGAGACAGGGAGGAGCAGGCAGGGAGCCAGAGCCAGGCGTCTGGGCGCAGACTCCGCCGGCCTGTCTGGCTCCCCTGTCCCGGCTCTGTGCCTCATCAGGGTCATCAGCCACTTAGCTGGAATTCCCCTGGAATGTGCATCTCTGCTGGCCGTGGCTGGGGGCCCCGGAGGAGGGAGCGGGTGGGCGGCTGCAGAGGGTCCAGGCTTCCCAACCAGCCCCTGCACCTGGCATGGAGGACACAGGCTGCCCGACCTCAGCCTGGATGGGCTTCCCTTCCAGAGTCAGCCGGGGATGACATGTTTGCCGTGGAGGCCCTGGGCTTGGGAGGTGGGGGAAACACCTGTTGCTCACCCAGCCTGAGCAGGGGTCTGGGGCAGGAAGGCCGGCTGGGGAGGGAAGCCCAGGGCGGTGAGCTGTCTCCCACCCTGGATGTCCCAGGTTTAGAGCTGGGCCACTTATGGCTCAAGCATCCACACTGTCCCAGCCCCAAGGGGCCAGAGCCAGAACGGCCAGCACAGGGGTGGTTGGCCCAGGTTGACCCCGACCCCTGCCTTGCCTGGGGTCGCTCTGGCAGGAGCTGCTGGCTGTCCTTGGTCACCACCCCCAACATGACTTCCCAGAACCTCAGGCTGGCCCGCTGCCTGCAGACATCCTGGGAGGGGCCATGTCTCCCATAAAGACCTCCTCTGGCCCAGTTCCCCAGCCCTGGTCTCAGGCTGCAGCCTGGCTGGACCTGACCAGCCCTCCTGGCACCAAGGCCCTGGCCCAGCGCCCTTAGGGACTGTCCTGGGATTGAACATGATGGGAAGGTGAATGTCCTGTGGCCCCCAGAAGGTTGTCACGGGGTCTGGAGCAGCCTCTCAGTGGCCAGCCTGAGGGGCAGCAGGACCCAGGGACAGGGCTCCCAGCTGTGGGCAGGAGGCTGGCTGGCCCGTCAGGTGTGGACATGTCAGCCTGAATGTCCCCTCTGTGTTGGCGTGTGTGGGAGGGTTGCCCTCCCTGGCCTGACCCGGGGCGCCTGGGTGTGAACCCTGGGGTTGCAGCCGGGACAAGCTGGCCCCAGGAGCCAGGATCTGGTTAATCCCGCAGTGCCTGTGGCTGGGGGCACCTGTCAGCCTGAGGATGTTCACGCAGGTGCTCCTGTGGGCCACCCAAGGCCAGACCACATGCCCTGACTCATCACCAGGGTTGAGGACCATGAGTGGCCTGGGTGCTTGGGGACACATGGGGCTGAGTGGGGCTATGTAGGCATGTCTGGGGTCCAAACCGATGTGTCTGTGCCCTTTTTTCCAAATCTGCATGTGCCCTGGCGTCTTGTTTTGATGGCTACATGTCCATGAGGGTGGCATTTGGGGTGGGTGGTCTCTGTCCATGAAGGTGGCGTGTGCCAGGGGTCTCTGCTTGTTCATGAGGGTGGTGTGTGGCAGGGGTCTCTGTGTGTCTGTCGGGGGGGCATGCAGTGGGGTCTCTGTGTGTCTGTGAAGGTGGCGTGTGGCCTGGTCTCTGTGTGTCCACGGGACTGCCCCGGGACAGGACTCTGAAGAGCCAGAAGCAACAGGCCTCTTTGGAGCAGGTATCCAGGGCCTGGGCCAGAGCGCTTGGCAGCCAGTGTTCTCAGGAATGGCAGTGGCCAGGGTCCTTGGTGTCAGAGAGGCCCAATGGCTGGGCCCAAGGGATATGCCAGGCCCAGGCCTCGAGTGGACCCACTGAACGGCTGCCCTGGCACTGGGGCTCCGGTTCTGGAAAGAAGATCCCGGGGTGGCCGCGGGAGACTCCCGGTATCTGTGGCCGCCTCCCTGCTTCTGTCCGGGGCCAGCTGTGGTCAGGGCCTAGCTGGCTGGAGTTGGGGCCAAACCAGCAGCTGTGTCCTGGGGCCTTGTTCACTGACTGGGCTTGGCCAAGCTGCCCTTGGGACTCCCAGCTCAGGCTACTCTGAGCTATGGGAGCCCAGGGTCTGGCAGCCGGAGTGTCCCAAAGCCCGGTGTTCTCGGCCTGGCCCTGGAGTGACATCAGCTCAGCCTGGGCAGCATGTCTGGGTGTCAAACACACCCCTGACCCTGCCATCAGCAGTTCTGTCTGCCTGTGTGCCTGACGGTGGCCCAGGTAGGCCTGGCACGGAGGGCTTGGGGACAAAGGGACTTTGTTTGGGAGGATGGGGCAGCCCCCACCCCGGAATGGTGACTCACAGCACCAGTGTTGCAACAGCTGATGTGTCATGCGTGTGACCTGGCTAGGCAGAGCCTCCTGCCCACGCCTGTGCCCATGGCCCTCGGGGCTGCTCTGCTGGGCCCCAGGTGTGTGGGGGGAGATGACAGCAGCATTGTACCAGGGAGGCCAAGCAAAGCCGTCGCCAAAAGGAAGCGTCTCAATGGAACCTGGCGCCCTCTCCTGGCCTCCTGATCCTGGAGGCCCCCCCCGCTGGGCAGGCCAGCCTAGGAGCCACAGGGAATCCCGTCCCAGGCCTGTTCCTGCTGCCACCCAGGAGGTTGCAGGACGCCCTCAGCAGCAGGACACACTGGGGCTGGATGGGGTGTTGCCTGGCCATTGCTCTGGGGCCACATGCAGCTGCTCTGGGACTGGGGGTTCCACAGGGTCTGTCTGGAGGCAGAGGGCGGCACTGGAACCCTCTGTTGCCACTGGCAGGTACGTGGGCCTGGCTCTGGCCATCCATCATCCCCGGGGATCAGAGGCGGCGAGGCATGGGGTCTGGGGGAGGCTGGGCCAGCCGAGACCCTCAGACGCCACTGTGGGGACGGGCCGGGGCTTGGGTTTCCTTCTCCTTGGGTCACTGGGCGAGGTCAGGCCTCAGGTCAGCGGGGAGGCAGAGTAGGACTCTGGCCCCACCGGGGCTCCTGTCCTGCGGAGCGGGCCTTGAGGCCCTGCCGCCTGTGGCACTTACACGGTGGTGCTTACCCTGGGGGATGAGGCTGCCGGGCACCCTGAGGCCCAGCTTCTCAGCCGAGAGCTTCCTCACCGGCCCCTCCCCGGTGTACTTCCTCAGTCCAAGGGCGCCAGCCAGCCCTCCCAGCCAGCTGCCTCTGCCCAGCCAGCCCTCCCGGCCACCCCCCATCCAACCAATCCTCCCTCCAATGGAACCCCACAGTGGGAGACACTCAGGTCTCAGGAGGAAGGGTAGGGGGCTCCAGAGATCCCCCTGGGGGACTCGGGCATGGCGGGAGCCTGCTGGCTGCAAGAGTGGGTGGTGAGAGAACAGGGTTATTTGCCGTGGGTGACTGAGCAGGTTGGCAATGGGTGGCCCCCTGGGTGCCGAGTGGCCGTGGGGCGGGGGCTGAACCTTTGCCTGGAACGTCGAGGTCTGCAGGGGTGGAGAGAGCAGGGAGGTGTGGGGAGGTTTTATGTGCACACTCCTTGGGCAGGGCTGAGGGGGGCCGGAAGGGGCCCCAGGTCACAAAGGAAGGGGTGGGTGCCCACAGAGGCCAAGATGATGGGGGGGACTTGGACAGGGGCCTCTGGGTGAGGGCTGGAGGCAGCTCAGGGAATCCCAGGAGTGCTGGGTGGCCGGGCCCAACAGTCCTGAGCAAGGAGACCCAGGGGCTTTGAGCTGTGCCCCCTCAAAAGCCTCACTTGAGGACCTGAGATTGGCCAGGCCTGGGGGACTGACAGCAAGGCTTCAGGACTGGCCTATGTGGGAGTGAAGACGTCAGCTCAGCCTGGAGAATGTTCCTCAGAGAAAAAAAACAAGGAAGAGCCAAGCCCCTCCCCAATTCCCTGGGGCCGGAGTGCAAGTTACCTGGACCTCGACCAAGAATCAACACCTCCTCTCTCCTGCTCTGGCCGGCCTGCTTCAGGATGGGCTGGCCACAGCTCCCTTGGTCTCCCTGGGCTCCTAGACAGGCCATTCCCGTGCATGTTACGGGTCTTATGGTGGCACAGCCAGGGCACCTGGGTGGGGGTGCAGGAGGAGCACCGCTGCCCCCAGACCTCGAGGGCTCTGTGCTGGACAGCCAGCCAGGGAGAGGGTGATGGCAGGGGCCGGGCAGCTCATAGGGGCCACCCTGCTGCAGATGGGATGCCGTGTCTGCTGAACTCTGGGAGTGGAGAGGGTCTGTGACACCCAAGGCTGGAGGGATCCAGAGCCCTGTCCACCTCCAGGCGGGCCCATGTGGGTCCCCGAGTGGAGAGGGACGGAAGGTGTGGGGCAGAGTGCAGCGCTGGCGGCTTGAACCATCATCTCCCCTCTCACCTCAGGGGCCTGCCACCAAGACTTCCATCCACCCGTGGAGGCATCCTCCATGTCTTCTCTGCCGCCCGCCCTCTCCTCTCTTCTGATAAGGACACCACAGGAGCAGGGCACACCACGACCTCTTCATGAACGACACCTGCAGAGACCCACTTTCCAGATGGGGTCACCTTGATCAGTGCTGGGGTCAGGACTCGAAGTGTCCTCCCCCCTGCTGGAGCCTTGACAGTCATGGTCCAGCCAGGAACGGCCCCAGGCGGGCTGAGGAGACCACATGTCTGAGGACGGGGACTTTAGGAAGATCCTAGGAAGACTCAGCATCACTCTGCGTCTGGGGGCGGCCACAGGCCTGTCTGCGGTGCCTGGAGCCAGAGTGACTTCCTCAGAGGGCAGGACCAGGGCCCTCCAGGAGGGCGGGGGAGGGGTGCCCCTCCTGGTCCCTGCAGGGACATCCTGAGGGGGACAGAGCCCTCAGCTCTCTGCCTCCCCTGCAGATCTTGCCCCACTCCCTAGGGGTGTGGCCCTCCTCCACGTGGTACGCTGTTCCTGCTCCCTCCACACGCCCCCCTCGCCCATGGGCGAGATACCCGCCTGGCCTGGAGAGTTGGTTGCTGTGTGTCCCAAGCTCCCCCATGGAATTGGGTTCAGCGGCCTGACCACAAGTGTCCTGGGGCCGGCTGCTTCCTGGCCCCAGCCCTGGGGGTGGGTGGGGAGCTGGAAGGCCTCAGGCCCAGGAGGGCTGCCGGGGGGAGGCGACTACAGCGAGTCCACTCTTGAGAAGAACCACGGGGCAGGGAAGCCACCAGGGATTGGGAAGGTGTGGGCTGGTGTCCTGACAGGGAGAATTCACACGGAGTTGGGGTGTCAGACCAGAGAGACCTGGGGCTGAGAGGCCACGGCTAGTGGGGAGCAGGCTCCATTTGGGCCCAGTGGCTGCCTGGCTCCAGGGAGCTCACGACACACGGCTGTCCACAGGTCCCAGGACCACACGTCCACAGGTGGCCACTCCGAGGATGCAGGCTTTAGCACCCTGTCCCCTGAGTCCTGACGTGTTAGACAGTGTGAATGGGGACGGTCGGCCCTGGGAAGACTTTGTTTTGGTTTGATGTTTTTAGTTGCATATGAATTTCCATTGTTTTTTTTTTTTGAGTCGGAGTCTCACTCTGTCACCCAGACTGGAGTGCAGTGGCATGCTCACAGCCTCCGCAGCCTCGGCCTGCTGGGCTCAAGTGATCCTTCCCTTCAGCCTTCCAAGTGGCTGGAACTACAGGTGCATGCCACCACGCCTGGCTAATTTTTTGGTTTATTGTAGACATGAGGTCTCGCCAAGTTGCCCAGGCTAGTCTCAAACCCCTGAGCTCAAGCAATCCTCTCGCCTCCACCTCCCAAAGTGCTGAGAGTACAGGTGTGAGCCACTGCACTCGGCTGAAATTTCCATTTTTACAGGTCAGAATTAGTTGCACACTGGAGTTTTAGACTTTTTCCCAGGGAGTTCTGTGCCTCTGAGCCAAGTTTTCCATGGGGTCAACTCCTTGGAGCTGCGCAGAGATCTGGGAGTCCAGCCTGTGGTCTGAATCTGGCTCTGCCACCAGCCATGGGTCCTCAGCAAGTCACTGTCTCTCCAAGCACATGTATGCCAATTCCACCAGCAGGCAAGACATCCCAGGGAGAGATGGCGGGCAGGAGCCGGGCCCTTTCTGCTCCCACTGGTCCCAGCCCCGGCTCCTTGTCCTTGTCCACGATCGGTGCATGTGGGCAGTGAGTCCTGGCTCAGCCATCAGGAAGCTCACACCTGCTTGCAACGAGAGCCCTGTCAGGGCTGGGACACCGCTGGTCCCTCCTTCCTTCTGAAGGTGGGCGAATCACTGATCCCCCTTTCCTTCTAGGGCTTTAGCCCGAGACCACCTGCTACCTTTAAAATAATCCACTGGGCTCGGTGGCTCAGCCTGTAATCCCGCGCCTTTGGGAGGCTGAGGTGAGTGGATTGCCTGAGCACGCGGGTTCGAGACCCGCCTGGGCAACTTGGCAAGACCTCATTTCTATAATAAATCAAAAATAAGCCAGGCGTTGTTGCGCGCGCCTGTAGTTCCAGCTACTTGGAAGGCTGAGGTGGAAGGATCGCCGGACCCCAGCAGGTCGAGGCTGCAGTGGCTGGGAGCGGCCACTGCACTCCAGTCTGAGTGACAGAGTGAGACCCCAACTCAAAAAAAAAAAACAACTAAAATAATCCAAACCTGGCCAGGTACGGAGGCTCACACCTGTCATCCCAGCACTTTGGGAGGCAGAGATGAGAGGATTGCCTGACTCCATGGCTTCAAGACCAGCCTGGGCAACATGGCAAGACCTGTCTCTACGATAAATCAAAAAATTAGCCAGGCATGGTGGCATGTACCTGGGGGTCTAGCTACTTGGAAGGATTGCCCGAGTCCAGCAGGTCGAGGCAGTGGTGTCCATTAACATGCCTCTGCACTCCACCTGGGCAACAGAGGGAGAACCCTACTCAAAACAATAAAATCGTCCAAGCCTCTCCTAGATGTACGGCCTGAGAACTCAAGAGAGCAATGAAAGGGCAACTCAGGGCGGGGCACGGTGGCTCACGCCCATAATCTCGGCACTTTGGGAGACCGGAGGTGAGAGGATTACCTGAGCCCTGGGTTTGAGACCGGCCTGGGCAACTAGGCGAGACCTCACTTCTACAATAAATCAAAAAATCAGCTGGGCGAGGTGGCGCATGCCTGTTGTTCTAGGCACCTGGAAAGCTGAGGCGAAAGGATCGCCTGAGCCCAGCAGGTTGAGGCTGTGGTGGCCGTGACCATGTCACTGTACTCCAGCCTGGGCTCCAACTCAAAAAAGAAAAGACAACTCAGAGCGTGGATTCCATCCTGCCCCCATGGCAGGGACACAGCTGCACACGGAAAAGGGCCCGTGGCTGGTCACGCGTCCTGGGCCGCCCTCGGTTCCTTTTGCATAATGCTCACTTCTCATGACGTGGGAGCAAGATAAGGGCACCCTGGGCTTTGATGGTGCGCTGCGGTGCGTGAGCTGGGACCGGGGTGTGGCCAGCAAGCTCTCTTTCCTCAAGACAGAATCTGGGAAATCTGGTCAACAGGGCAGGACCGATTCTTGGAACCCGGGCCAGTCTGAATGGCAAGAGGGTGCTGCCTTGTGCTCGGCGCCCAGCGCCGGCCTTACAGGGACAGTCTCTCCAGAAAGACCAATGTGCGAACTTAAAACAAGAAACGGGCAGTTTTAAGATTCTTCCGTGTTTACCCACAGCAGCGGGCCGGCAGCTCAAGCACAGATGGATTAACTTAACCCACAAACCCCAAGTTCTGATACAAAAGTCTTTTTAAAAATAAGTTAAAATCCACGGACACCCGCATTCCAACTTAAACTCTTATCTACACACACGTACAATATCCGTGACTAGGTCACAAGCAAACACCGATGACATGTACATGAATGCCCTGGAGAGAGACGCAGACGGCGCGAGGCCCAATGAGCAGCCAAGTCCGATCTTAAACGGAGGCGCGTCGGACGAGTTCCACGGGAGCCACGAGAGTGTCCGGGTGGCGGCCGGGTCTCTGTGCAGTCGCCAGGTGGATGGTGAGCCCCAGAACGGCTCCGGGGGTGCCTGGGCGGGGGGAAGGTTCCGTTCTGCTTTCCTCAGAGACCATGGCCAGGCTGGGCTCATGCGGGCTGAAGCCTGCGACCGGACACTCTCCGCGGGCCACACTGTGCTGGCAACCCCCGATCTCCTCGGTCCAGATGTAGAGGCCGCCGGCAGGCCACGGGCGGCAGGTGGGGTCCCGCCCTGCGAGGCCGTCCGCTGCCGCGCGCGCTCAGGGGATGCCTTCCCTCCGCTGGCAGCACTGCGAGGGTGGCGCGGACCAGTCGTAAATGTAGGACAGGCGCAGCTGCACCTCCCGCGCGCACAGCCGGCCCTCGCGCGCCAGGGTCCGGTGCTTCTCCAGCATGTCCTCCAGGCTCTGCTTGTGCGTCACCAAGTACTGGTTGCTGCAGCCGCGGGACCTGTACTCCGTGTCGAAGCGCGGGTCGTGCTCGCGCTGCACGTCCACGGGCGCCAGCCAGGCGCCCAGCGACACGTCCTCGCTGTGCCAGGCGCGCAGATACTCGCGGCTGACGCGCAGGTAGCGCACCAGGTCGGCCGAGAGCACGTAGCCGCCGCCCAGCGCGTAGGGCAGGTAGT
>NW_007070596.1:0-1324 GCF_000164805.1 Carlito syrichta
AAATTGACAAACCATTAGGTAGATTCACGAGAGAGAGACAGAGAGAGAGAGAGAGAGAGAGAAGATTCAAATTACTATAATCAGAGGGTACATTACTGCTGACTTTACATAAATAAAAATAAACATAAGAGAATACTATGAATAATTGCATGCTCCCAAATTAGATAACCTGGGTGAAATAGACAAATTCCCCCACTCCACCCCCCAATCCTTATAAACTATCAAGATTGATTTAAGAAAAATAGAAAATATCACTAGACCTATAACAAGTATGGAGATTAAATTAGTAATCAACAAACTTCCCACAAAGAGAAGCTCAGGACCAGATGACTTCACTGGTGAATTCTACTGAACATGTAAAGAAGAATTAACACCAATATTTTGCATCTTGTTCAAAAACCAGAAGAGGAGGAAACACTTTTCAACACATTCTGTGAGGCCAGTATTACCCTACTACCCAAACTGACAAAGCCCTCACGTAAAAAACTATTCATCGATATTCATTATGAATATTGATGCAGGAATCCTGCACAAAATATTAGCAAACATAATTTAGCAACATATAAAATATAGCCAAGTTGGATTTATCCTAGTAATGTAAATTTGGTACAAATTGTGAAAATCAATAAATCTAATAAACTACATTAATGACATGAAAGGATAAAACCCCACAATCCTCTCAATTAATGCAGAAAAAGCTTTTACAAAATCCAATACTCAGCAAACTAGGAATAGAAGAGAACTTCAGCTTAATAAAGAACATCTATGAAAAACACCCACAGATACAATATTTAATGCTAAAAAATGGAAACTTTACTTCCAATAGCAAAGATATGTTTTAGCCTTGTTTATTCAACATAGTACTGGAGGTTCTAAGCAAGTCAATTAGGTATCAAAAATAAACAAAAAGCATCCTGCCTGGAAAGGAGGAAACTAAGACCATCTCTACTTGCAATGACATGACCTTGTATATAGAAAATCCTAAAGAATCTACAACTATTAGAGCTAATAAAATAGTCAGTAATGTTGCTAGATAAAAGATCAATATACAAAAATCATTTATATTTCCATACACTTGGAACTTGGAGGACTCTTACTTTCTGAATTAATAATGTAATACAAAACTAACAGTAATTGAGATAATGTGGTATTGGCATAAGGCTAAACATATAGATCAATAGAATAAAATTAAGAACTCAGAAATAAGCCGGGCTCGGTGGCTCAGCCTGTAATCCCGCGCCTTTGGGAGGCTGAGGTGAGTGGATTGCCTGAGCCCGCGGGTTCGAGACCCGCCTGGGCAGCGAGACCTCATCTCTACAATAAA
>NW_007070597.1:0-1919 GCF_000164805.1 Carlito syrichta
AGCGGCCGCTGCACTCCAGTCTGGGTGACAAAGTGAGACTCCAACTCAAAAAAAAAAAAAAAAATAGGAACAAATGCCGAAGGTTTTAAGCCCAACAAAAGCCTAATTTTTCCCTGAAAACCACTTTATCGTTTCAGAACACCCATTTTTCCCCACAAAAAGGCGTATTTTTTTTCAGTTGAGGTTTTGCTCTGTCGCCCAGGCTAGAGTGCAGTGGCATGATCACAGCCTCTCCCACCTGGGCTCAGGAGATCCCTCCGCCTCAGCCTCACCACATGGAGTCGAGGCCTCACCATGTTGCCTGGGCTGGTATCCAACGCAATCCCTGCGCCTCGGCCTCCTCAAGGGCGGGATGACAGGCGTGAGCCCCTGCACCCAGCCTGAAAAGGCTTCTTTCCCTCCTCTTCCCGGTGCCTGGGGAGTCTGTCTGGCTGGTTTACTGCAGGTCCGACTTGGACTGTCCGGTGAGTTTGGACAGTCCCCTGAAAGACCAGGAACTCCCAAGAGCCCCTCCCTCGCCACCGAGAGGCAGGAAGAACACATGCAAAGCTGGTTTCCCACAGGGGAGCCATTCTTCCTAGCGCGACGCCAATGAGCAATTCACCAGCACGTATGCACATTCCTCCTCACACACACACAGGCAACCTGTCACATGCAGGCCAGTGCACACACAAGCACATCATCCGTGCACACACAGCCCACCCACGCGCCTCATCACCAGGTCCACTCCCACGCGTTCCTGGTCCGGTGCAAGCCCCCACACGTGGACACATGGTCCTGACCACACACAAAGTCTCAGGCCTATGCTCAGCACCCAACACCCACCACGCCCTCGCCCCGAGACACGCTCCTTCCGGGTTGAACCCACTGGGTGGGAAGGAGCCAACTGGGCACACAGACGCTACTGACCCGTGCAAGAGGCAGCAGTTTCTCTGAAGGGCATCAAGCCGAGAGACAGACACAGCAGGACAAGATGCTAGCCTGTGGCCAGGAAAGCGAAAAACGACCTCCCTCACCCTGGTAGTGTGTTCCGGTTTGTAGAATGCATGCACGTACACAATCTCATTTGGCCTCAAGCAGCCACGCAAGATAGGGATTATTTTCTCATTCTTTTTTTTAGTTGGAATCTCACTCTATCGCCCAGGCTGGAGGGCAGTGGCACACAAACGGCCACCCCATCCTCAACTTGCTGGCCTCAGGCAATCCTTTCACTTCAGCTTTCCAAGTAGCTGGAACTATAGGTGTGTGTCACCATGCCCAGCTAATTTTTTATTTATTGCAGAGATGAGGTCTTGCCAAGTTGCCTGGGCTGGTCTCGAACCTGCGAGCTCAGGCAATCCACTCGCCTTGGCCTCCCAAACTGCTGGGATGACAGACGTGAGCCACTGCATCTGGCTTCTTTTTCTTTGCTTGGGGTCTGTGTCACCCCGGCTGGAGAGCAGTGGCACAATCACAGCTCACCACAGCCTCAACCTCCTGGGCTCAGGCAACCCTCTAGCTTTAGTCTCTCAAATAGCTGGGACTACAGGCAGGTGCCACAAACCTGGCTTATTTTTTGTAGAGATGAGGTTTTACTATGTCACTCGGGCTAGTCTCAAACTCCTGGACTCAAGTAATCCTCCCACCTCGGCCTCCCAAAATGCTGGAATTACAGGTGAGAGACACCTCTCCCGGCCTATTTTTCTTTGTTTGAGTCAGTCTCCCTCTGTCCCCTAGGCTGGAGTGCAGTGACATGCTCACAGCCACCGCTGCCTCGACTTGCTGGGCTCATGCAATCCTCCTATATCAGCTTTCCAAGGAGCTGGAACCACAGGCACGCACGCACCACCACGCCCGGCTAATTTTTTTATTTTTATTTATTTATTTTTTTAATTTTTTTTGAGTTGGAGTCTCACTCTGTCGCCCAGACTGGAGTGCAG
>NW_007070597.1:2782-4304 GCF_000164805.1 Carlito syrichta
GCAGGCGGGCGGGCGAGGCCGCTGCGTGAGGGAAGGTGGAGGCGCGGCGCTCCCCCAGGCCGCCCAAGGCGGCGTGCACGGGGTCCTGGGAGCAGAGCCTGCATGCCCATGCAGCTGCGCGGCACAGCCGTGTCACACGGAGAGCCCAGGACCCAGTGCAGGTCTCTCTTTTCGTCTCTAATTGGGTCAGGGTCTGTCTCCCAGCCTGGAGAACAGTGACAATCACCGGCTCACTGCAGCCTCCCTCCGAAGCAGCTGGGACTACAGGCGTGTGCCACCATGGCCAGCTAACTTTTTTGTTCTACTTCTGGAGAGGCACACTCTCTCTGCGTGGCCCAGACTGGCCTCAAACGCTTGGGCTCTTGCTATCCCCCCACCGTGGCCTCCCAAAGTGCTGGGATACAAGCATGAGCCGCCGCGCCCGGCCAGGTGCTGGACTCTTGCTCACGTCACACGGTTCCTCTTTCTCCTTGTCCAGGTCTCAACTCAAATGTCACCTCTTCAGAAAGCCGCCCCCACTCCCTCCAGCTAGTCACGTCACCCGCGGCCCGTCACTGGCTAGCACGTGAGGCTGTCTCGCTGTCTGCGTGGCGCTTCCGAGGAGCTCAAGCAACCCTACGGATTGGGGTATCTGCTCAGCCTGTGGCCTCCCGCCGGACAGTAACCTCCCGAGAGAAGGGGCGTGTCTGTCCTGTTCACAGCACCAGCGTCTCAAACAGGCCCTGACAAGCGACAGGTGCTCAATGTGCATCTGGCGGATGAATGCTGCAGGGCATGGGGAGGTGACAGGAAACGGAGAGGCCAGTCTCGGTGGCTCACCCCTAGAATCCCAGCACCTTGGGAGGCCGAGGCAGGAGGATCGCTTGAGGCCAGGGGTCGGAGACCATGCTGGGCAGCACAGCAAGTCCCCGTCTCAGGCGTGGGGAGACGCACCTGTAGTCACAGCTGCTTGGGAGGCTGGAGCAAGAGGACGCCGGCGCCCAGGAGGCGGAGGCCGCAGTCAGCTACGGCCGCGCCCCTGCACTCCGGCCTGGGCGACAGAGCAAGATCTTGCCTCTGTGCAAGATAAAAGTTGAAAAGGGAACCCTGGCCAAGCGCCGGGAAGGCGACCAGGAAGGGGAGCGCCTCCGCGGTTCGCTGTTCCGATTGTTCCGTTTGGGAAGATGAGAGCTGCCCAGGGGCCAGGTGCTGGCCGCAGGCAGCAGCGGGGCCCAGCGGCCCAGCGGCGGGGACAGAGAGGCGATGGCGCGGAGAGACGCACACTTGTCAGGGAGAAGCAGGCCGGGGCGGGCGGGGGCGTGACCGAGCCCGGGGTCCCCACGCCCGGGAGGAGAAGCCCCAGGCGCGGGAGCAGATGGCCGCACGGTCGCGCGCCCGCTCAGGACGACCGCAGCCCGCCCGCCCCCCGAACAGGAGGCCGCGGGGCCGGGCGGTGCGGGGAGCGCACTTACCCGCGGGACAGCATCGCCCCGGAGGCGGGGAGCCAGGCAGGGGGCGCAGGGGCAGGGCGGGCAGGGCGAGC
>NW_007070598.1:0-1277 GCF_000164805.1 Carlito syrichta
AAAGAGAGAAAGAGAGAAAGAGAGAAAGAAAGAAAGAAGGAAAGAAAGAAGGAAAGAAAGAAGGAAAGAAAGGAAGGAAAGAAGGAAGGAAGGAAGGAAGGAAGAAAGAAAGAAAGAAAGAAAGAGAAAGAAAGAAAAAGAAATAAAAAGAAATAGAGAAAAAAAATCTCAAATACAAGTAAGAAAGCCTCCGAGATCTGTGTGACTTGTTCAAAAAAACCAAACCTATGCCTGATTGGTATTCCCAAAGCAGAAAAAGAAAATGAAAATACCACGGAACAAATATTCCATAAGGTCATTCAAGAGAACTTCCCCCATTTTGCTAGAGAGACAAATATCCAAATGCAAGAGATTCAGAGAACCCCTGCAAGATATTACATGAGAAGATCATCATCAAAACACATAGTTATTCACCTCCTCCAAAAATTAAGCACGAAAGAAAAAAATCCTAAAGACAGCAAGAGAGAAAGGCCAGACTACACACTGAGAAAAACACATTAGAATTGCTCCAGACTTATCTGCAGCAACACTAAAAGCCAGAAGGGATTGGAGTCCAATTTTTAATGTTCTTAAAAATAAGCAGTTCCAACCAATGATTTCCTACCAGCCAAGCTAAGCTTCATCAGTAATGAAGAATTAAAATCCTTCCCAGACATTTAATCCCTCAGATAATATGCTACCTCCAGACCAGCCCCTCAGGAGAAACATAAGAAGGTGTTGAGCACAGAAAAAAAAGAATGGCCATACACATCACAAAAATACAGGCAAACAGAGTTAACAGAGCATACTGAGCACACACAAAAATGAAAACACACAAATATATAAATGCAAAAGCTAAAAGGAAACAAAGCAACCTCATAGGAATACTATGACAGGGATAAACTCTTACATATAATCAACTTTATAATAAAGTTTAGAGTCTCGGAGTGTGATATCTCCCGCTAATGTTTTTTTTATTGTTGTTGTTGTCTTTGCTGAGGATTGTTTTGGCTATTTATGGTCATTTATGCTTCCATATGAATCCCTGTATTGTTGTTTCAAGGTCTGAGAAGAATGTTGCTGGTAATTTAATGGGTATTGCATTAAATCTGTAGATTGTCTTGGGTAAGATGGCCATCTTAACAATACTGATTTGTTCAATACATGAGCACGGAATATTTTTCCATTTGTTTGTGTTGCCTTTGATTTCTTTGAGCAGTATTTTGTAGTTTTCATTGTAAGGTCTTTCACTTCTCTGGTTAGGAAGATGCCAAGATATTTCATTTTTTGTGTGGCTA
>NW_007070599.1:0-8692 GCF_000164805.1 Carlito syrichta
AACAAGGGTGCCTGAATGAAGCATATTTGTATACCTAACCCTTAACTGTACCCCATAATATCAAAATAAAAAATATTGATATATCAAAAAATAAAATAAAATAAAAGAAGTATTAAGAACAACTCACCCACAAATTTGACAGCATTGATAGAATAGGACAAAACCTGAAAAACACAGTCTTCCAAATATTACACAAGTAGATAATCCTTATAGATTCATATTGATTAGAGAAAATGAATTAATATTTAATAACCTTATAAAATAGAAAGCTCCAGACCCATATAGGTTCACTGGTGAATTCTACCAAATATTTAAGTAAGAAATTATACCAATTATCACCAATCTTTGGTAGAAGATAGAAGCAGGGGAAATACTTTCTAAGTCATGTTTTGAGACCAGAATTACCCAAATACCAAAACCAGACAAAGTCATTACAAGAAAAAAAAAAACTATAGACCAATATCTCTCATGTATATAGATACAAAAATCCTCAACAAAATATTAGCAAATCAAATACAAAAATACATAAAATTAATTATACATCAGTTATAC
Organism: Carlito syrichta; assembly: GCF_000164805.1. Lineage (NCBI taxonomy): Eukaryota > Metazoa > Chordata > Mammalia > Primates > Tarsiidae > Carlito > Carlito syrichta. The sequence goes on from NW_007070599.1 coordinate 553, forward strand.
TGAGCTGGTTCAACATTTGAAAATCAATTAATATAATCTATTACATTCACAGGCTAAAGAAGAAAAAATTACTTGATCATATAATAAATGCAGAAATGACAGTTGACAAAATCTAACACCTATTCATGATAAAGATGTTAAATATCCTAGGAATAAAAAGTAACCTTCTCAGCTGTGTCTAAAATAGATCCACAAAAACTTACAACTAACATAATACTTTATCATGGAAAACTAGATGCTTTACCACTAAGATCAGGATCAAGTTAAGAATGTGTCCTACTACAACTGCTTTTCAACATCATATGGAAGTTCTAACTAATATGAAAAGAAAAGGATTACAGAGTGAGAAGAAAGTAATAAAATTGTCTTTGTAAACAGATGATGTGATCTTCCACTTAGAAAATCCAAAACAATTGACAGAAAAACTCCTAAAACCAATAAGTAACCATAGCAAGGTTGTAATATATGAAGTTAGTATATACGAGTCTGTTGGGGGCCACCCCTTTGTGTCTCCTACCACTGTGGGAGCTTTTCTGTCCTCTCAATAAATCCTGTTTTCAAAACAAAAAACAAAACAAGTGAATTGGTTTTTTGTATTTCAGCAATGAACATGTGAAATTTCAATTTAAATACCACTTACATGAGCAGCCTCACCATAAGAGTTACTTAGGTATGAATCTAACAAAGTATGTATAAGATCTATATGAATGAAACTATAAGCTGATTAAGAAAATCAAAGAACTAAATAAGCGGAGAGCTATTTCATCGTTCATAGAGGACTCAATAGTTTCAAGATAACTTTTGATCTATAAATGAAATGTAATCCCAATAAAAACCCCAGGAAGATACTTTGTAGGTATTGACACATTTATTCTAAAGTTTATATGGAGAGGCTAAAGACCCAGAATAGCAAACACAATATTGAAGGAAAAGAACAAAATTGCAGGACTGACAATATTCAACTTCAAGACTTTCTCTAAAGCTGCAGTAATCAAGACAGCATTGTATTGGTGAAAGAGTAGACAAATAAATCCACGGAATAAAATAACCTAGAAATTGACCCACATGAATATAGTCAACTGCTCTTTGAAAAGAGTGAAAAGAATATAATGAATAAAAGACTGGTTTTTTCAACAAATGAAGAAGCATTTGAATATTTACATGACAAAAAAAGTCAACACACAAACCTTGTATACCTCATAAAAATTAAAAAATGGATCACAGACCTAAATGTAAAATGCAAATCTATAAAACTCCTGGAATGTAACAAAGGAGAAAATCTAGATGGTGTAGCTTATGGCACTGATTTTTTAGAGTAAAACACTGAAGTCCTAGTCCACAAAAAAAAAAAAAAAACTGACATGCTGAACTTTATTGAAATTAGAAATATCTTTCATAAAAAAGACACTGTCAAGGGAGTAAAAAGAAGATACTGATTGGTAGAAATTGTTTTCAAAATACATAGCTGGTAAAGAACTGTTACTCAAAATATACAAAGAACTCTTAAAGATCAACACTAAGGAAGCAAACAACCTGATTTAAAAAACAGAGTAAATATTTTAACAGATACCTGACCAAAGAAGATATATAATGGAAAACAAGAATATGAGAAGATGCTCCACATTATATGTCTTCAGAAAAAATGTAAACTAAAACAACAATGAGATACCATATTAGAATGACCGAAATCCAGAACATTGACAACATCAAATGATGGCAAAGATGTCAAGCAACAAGAACTCTCACAATTAATGTGGAAATGCAAAATGATATAGTCACTTCGGAAGGCAGTTCTTACAAAACTAAACACATCTTACCATATGATACAGTAATATCACTCCTTGATATTTAGTCAAAAGGAGTTGAAAACATGTCTACACAAAAATCTCCACATGGATGTTTATAACAGGTTTATTCACACTTGTCATAACTTGGAAACAACCAAGATATCTTTCAGTAGGTTAACAGATAAAGAAACTCTGGTGCATCAAGACAATGAAATATTATTCAGCACTAAAAGGAGATGAGTTGTCAAGCTATGAAAACCCATGGAGGAAACTTTAATGTGTACTACTAGGTGAAAGAGTTCTAGGTGAAAGGCACTATGTTATTTTAACTATATGACATTTTGGAAAAGGCAAAACCGTGGAGACAGTAAAAATATCTGTCATTGTCAGAAGTTAGAGGGCAAGATGGATGAACAGGCGTAGCACAGAGGATGTTTAGGTCAATGAAACCACCTTTTATGACACCATCATGGTGGATACATATTGTTATACATTTGTCCAAACCCATAGAATGTACAGCACCAAGAGGAAATCCTAACATGAACTATGGACTTTGAGTGATAATGTTGTGTCAATGTAGGTTTATCAGTTGTGACAAATGTACCACACTAGTGGGAGATGTTGATAAGGGGGATATGCATGTATGGGGGTGGGAGAAATCTCTTTAACTTCTGCTCAAGTTTGCTGTGAACCTAAAACTTCCTTAACAAGTAAAGTTTACTGGAAGATAAAGAATATCTTTAAGATAAAAAAAAGATTACAAAGTAAGCATTATGTCTTCACTTACCTCAACTTACTCGCTATGCCTTATGAATCTGAAACTAAGTCAGTATAATGAGCTAACTAAAGCATTACTTTGGAATATACTAATTCTCCTAAAATCAGTGGACTCTGTAGATCCTACCAGCTCTAGAGACTTTATTTATTTATCTATTTATTTATTTTATTTGGAGTCTCACTCTGTTGCCCAGGCGGGAGGGCAATGGCACACCCATGGCCACCCCAGCATCGACCTGCTGGGCTCCAGTGATCCTTCCACCTCAGCCATCCAAATAGCTGGAGCTACAGGTACATGCTACCATGCCCAGTTACTTTTTTGTTTTACATTTATTTATAGTAGAGACAAGGTCTCGCCAAGTTCCCTGGGCTGGTCTCAAACCCACGGCCCCAGGCAATCCACTCGCCTTGGCCTCCCCAAATGCTGGTATTACAGGTTGAGCCAGTGAGCCTGGCCTCTAGAGACTTTAATCTTTGAAGGCCTTTTTTCCCGGTATTCTCTTATCTTTCCCGCAAATGTGTTATTGCAATATATATGTTCTAATCAAAGTAGCATATAGCTATCAGATACCTATATTTTGGGGCTTGTTAACAAAAATGAGGAAAAAAACCAATTTTTGTCTAGAAGTATTGGTGAAAAATACTACTAAATTATGTTGAATTCCATCATCCTTTTTAATGACAGACCTTTAAATTTTGTTTGACAATTTTCTAAAATACAGTGCATATACTTTTTCTTAAAAGTATGAAATTTTATAATTTAGAATAATAAGAATAATTGTATGTATAGAGCAGCAAAACAGAGATTTGCCTCTGTAGTTAATGAACCCCACTTTGATGTGGTTTTGCAGTAGTTCTACCATCTTCTTTTGCCAACCTGTCGGTGTTCTCACTTGACTTCTGTCAAGCTCCTGAGGGTTTCATTGCCCTCTTTATGTTGCCCTTTTTATTTGAGAATTCTAACTTAATTTGTTTAAGAAACTAAGTGACCATTCTCTGATAGCCAATGCTTATTGTTATACATCCTTATTGATTACACTGATAACTATTTCCCTGTTTTTGACTAACTTCTGCTCTCATTCATGTTACTAATACAACTACAAGTTTTAACCACAATATATGGTGACCATTATCAGTGACCATACTTTCCTTAATAGTCTCTATAGAATATATTCTTAGAATATGGAAAATTAAGTTTATCACAATGAATTTACCATTCTTCTTTGAAAACTGGCCATACACTTTCAATGCATTGGTGCACTGTTATTACTTGTCAGTCTGTGATTCTAAGTTTTTGATAGAAACAGGGACTTTCTATTATTCTTTTAGTTCAAATTCAGTCTTACAGCCTTTGTGTCTGAGCCCAGAAAATGGTATCTCTTTATTATTCCCGCTTGCTGCTTTAATGACAGTCAAACTCTACAATGTATCTTTACTAGGTCTTGGGTAGGAAATAATTTCCTGTCCTTTCATCAGCAGTAGACCCTGCTTTGCAACAATTCTGAGTTCTAGAGAATTTCCTGCCCTCCCCTCAGGGGAAGACAGCCTTTTCTCTACTCTTCCTCCGGAAACAGTGACTCTGGTTTCTCAGGCAGAAAGGAATGTTTCCTACCCTTCCACTGGTGGTTTTTCTTGTACCTTTCCCAGCAGCCCTAAGAGAAGGAAGATTTGCTTTTTGATGGCTTAGGATTCTGATTCTCATAATACTAAGGTCTGATGAGTTAGTATTGTGCGTTTGGCACTCAGTGGCAACCAATAACCTCTTTCATATGTGTGCCACTGAAGGAGTCTCATCCATTCTCTTGCCTTGCACCGTCTTTCTTATGAACACCCAGTGTGAGAGAACCATAATAGAGTATACCATAGACTTAGGTTAAGAGCATGCTATAACTCAATAAATATGTAATCAGCTTGTGGACAATAACACAGCCATTTTAGTTTTCTGCTTTAAAACATAATCTGTAGCTGTTTAAAGTTTCAGTTATGGGAAAAACTGCAAAGCTCCAGTTCAAGCTTTAACACCTTCCCTTAACCCACTTTCCCCTTAGCAACAACCAATCAGGTGCCAGGGGAAAATCCCCTAAAGTTTCCAGATGTCTCTGCAACTTCCCCAGCTAGTGGGCCAAGGTCAGCCTGAGTCAAGCTAGCCAATCCTTCACGATTGGGCTGACCACCTGAGGTTACTACCCAATTAAATGGTAACAAGACTGGAAAGTCCCCCCAAACTTCTCCTCCCTTTGTGTAAAAACATAAAAAGTGTCTGCTTAAGGAAGTCAGGGCCTCTGGGTGTATTCCGCTGTGTTGGTGGTCGACAGAGGTCCAGACTCGAGCTTGCAAATAAAGACCCTCTTGAACTTTCATCGGAATTGGCTCTTGGTGGTCTCTCGGATTGAACTTTCGGCCACTAAAGTGGAGGCCCATGGAAAAGATTTTGTGAGAACTATCATTGTGTGTTTGATTCTTAGTTGTTTCAAGCTGGTGTGCCAGTCCACCTTCAGTCATTTAGATTTTATTAAAATTTTAACTGATTATGTATTACTCATTTGTTCAGTTGTCATCTCTTTCTTCCATGCTCTGCCAAAGACAAAATAGTCCATGAGTCTCATATCTTCGTGGAGGTAAGTGCCACTCTTTAGAATTCAGTTTGCTCTATTCTCTTGTAATCTCAAGTCTCTGATGAATTCAAGAAAGCTATACTTTTCTAGGTTATCTACCTTTTTCTTGTTGTTAGGATAAGAAAGATATTCATTGTGACTTTCTACATCTTAAGCTTGAGTGAAACTGGCAGTGATCTTTTAAAAGGCATTTGGTAAACAGTGCCCCAAAGTAGTGGCCTCAGACAGAATATACACAGTTTATTTTTCAAGCAGAACAAAAATTTGAAAATATACATTTTAATCTTGACACTTTATTGCTTAAATCCTCTACAGTGGTTTCTCATCACACTTAAAATTCAAACTTCATACCAGAACTCATAATTCCTTTCATCACCTGACTGCTGTCTACACTACCACTCTTGATTCATACCATTCTCCTTCTAGCTCACTCTGATGAAGCCTTAAATCATAGGCAGCCCTTATTTCAACATGCTAGATTATTTTTAACCTTCAGCTGAAATAAGCTTTCTCCTTGTTTTTGCGTGGTTGGTTTCTTCTTTCTTAAGTTCATATCTGAAATGTCCACTCTCTCAGTTATTTCATGATTTTAAATGCCATTTTTAAATCTGACAATACTGTCATAATTTTATATTTATTTTTTGTTTATTTCTTTCACTCTCAAAACAAACTCCATCAATGAAGTAGTCACCTCAATATTCCTAGCACCCAAATTATTAATGGGCACATATTAGAAACTCATTCCAGTTGTCCCCCTTTATCTGTGAGGCATATGTTCCAAAACACCCAGTAGATGACTGAAAGCATGGATAGTACTGAGTCCTAAATATACCATTTTTTCTACACATGCATACATATGTATGATAACAATTAATTTAAAATTAAGCACAGTAAGAGATTAAAAACAATTTAATTAAAAATAAAAAAACTATAACAATATACTGTAATAAAAGTTACATGAATGGAGTCTCTCTCTCTCTCTCTCCTCTCTCTCTCTTTCTCTCCCTCAGTATCTTATTGTATTATACTTACCATTCTTCTTGTGATAATATGAGAATATAAAATGCCTACATGATGAGATGAAGTTGAGGAGAATGATGTAGGTAGGCATTGTGATACAGAATTTAAAACTTATGAATTGATTGTTTTTGGAATTTTTTTTAATCAATATTTTTTATTAGGGTTTTTTGGGGTACAGTTAAGGGTTAGGTGTTCAATTACGTTTCATACAGGCACCCTGTTGATAAGAGGTGTTTTCCCATTCCCCAGACAGATATTTGCTACTGTTAATCCCATCCCCCTCCCCCCCATAGTTTCCCAGTACCCGTCAGTCATTTTCTTATAGTATTACATTGGATGTTCATGGTCCATTATATGAGTGAGAACATGTGATATTCGGATCTTTGTTTCTGTGAGAGGTCACTCAGTATTATAGACTCTAGTTCCATCCAGGTTGCTGTGAAATTCATGATTTTGTTCTTTTTTATGGCTGCGTAGTATTCCATCGTGTATATGTACCACATTTAAAAAATCCAGTCCTCTTTTGATGGGCATCATGGTTGTTTCCAGGTTCTTGCTATTGTGAGCAACGCTGCGATAAACATACGTGTGCAGGTATATTTTTTATAGAGTGATTTGTGTTCTTCAGGGTATATTCCCAGTAGAGGGATTGCAGGGTCATATGGAAGGTCAATTTTTAGAGCTTTTAGGAATCGCCACACTGCTTTCCACAGAGGTTGCACTAGTTTACACTCCCACCAACAGTGTAGAAGTGTTCCCTTTTCACCACACCCTCTCCAGCAGCTGTTATTTTTTGAGTTGTTGATAGTTGCCATTCTGACTGGAGTTAGGTGGTATCTCAGTGTGGTTTTGATTTGCATCTCCCTGATGATTAGTGAGGTTGAGCATTTCTTCACGTGTTTGTTGGATGCTCAGATGTCTTCTTTTGTGAAGTGTCTGTTCATATCTTTTGCCCATTTTATAATGGGATTGTTTGTTTTCTTCTTTTCAGTACATTTCAGTTCCTTGTAGATCCAGGATGTTAAGCCTTTGTCAGATCTAGAGTTGGCAAATACTTTTTCCCAGTCTGTAGGCTGTCTCCCTGCTCTCTTGAAGGTTTCTTTGGCTTTGCAGAAGCTTGTCAGTTTAATAAGGTCCCATTTGTCTATCTTTTCTCTTATGTCCAGTGGGTTTCGGGTTTTGTACAGGAATTGAATGCCAGTTCCGCTTTCCATGAGAGTATTTCCTTCCTTTTCTAAGGTTCTTATGGTTTGAGGTTTTACATTTAGGTCTCTGATCCATTTGGAGTTAACCTTTGTGCATGGGGATAGATAGGGGTCCTGTTTCAATCTTCTGCATGTGGTCAGCCAATTTTCCCAGCACCATTTACTGAATAGGTTCTCCTCTCCCCATTGGTAGGTGGTGGGGGCTTTGTCGAAGATGAGTTGGTTGAGAAATTGAGGTTTTGCTTCTGGAATCTCAATTCTGTTCCATTGATCTATATGCCTGTTCCTGTACCAATACCAAGCTGTTTTGATGATTGTAGCTTTATAGTAAAGTTTGAAATCTGGTATTGTGATACCACCTGCTTTGTTTTTTTTGCTGAGGATTGTTCTGGCTATTCTTGGATGTTTGTGTTTCCATATGAATTCCTGTGTTGTTTTTTCTAGGTCTGAAAAGAATGTTGTTGGTAATTTAATGGGTATTGCATTGAATTTGTAGATTGCCTTAGGTAAGATGGACATCTTCACAATGTTGATTCTTCCGATCCATGAGCATGGGATATTTTTCCACTTGTTCATGTCGGCTTTGATTTCTTTGAGCAGTGTTTTGTAATTTTCATTTGTAAAGGTCTTTCACGTCTCTGGTTAGGAAGATGCCAAGGTATTTCATTTTTTTTTGTGGCTATTGTGAATGGAAACTGTGTTTTTTATTTGGGTTTCTGTTTGTTTATTATTGGTG
>NW_007070599.1:9246-11100 GCF_000164805.1 Carlito syrichta
CGGATGAATCCTACTTGGTCATGGTGGATGATTTTTGAGATGTATTGCTGAATCCGGTTTGCTAGGATCTTGTTGAGAATTTTGGCATCTATGTTCATCAAAGATATTGGCCTGTAGTTCTCTTTCTTTGTTGGATCTTTACCTGGCTTGGGTATCAATGTGATATTGGCTTCATAAAATGATTTGGGGAGAGTTCTGTCTTTTTCAATCACCTGGAATACCTTCAGTAGGATTGGTATCAGCTCCTCCTTGAATGTATTATAGAATTCTGCTGGAAAGCCATCTGGACCTGGGCTTTTTTTTATAGGAAGTTTTCTTATTACATAGTCGATTTCCTTGATTGTTATTGGTCTATTTAGGGTCTCAATTTCTTCTTGTTCCAACCTAGGTAGGTTGTGTGATGTCAGAAAGTCCTCCGTTTCCTTCTGGTTTTCAAGTTTGTTTCCATACAAGTGTACGTAGTAGTCTCTAATGATCTTTTGTATTTCTTCAGGGTCAGATGTGACTTCATCTTTTGTGTTTCTGATTGTGCTTATTTAGTTTTTTTCTCATTTTTTCTTGGTCAGTCTAGCTAGGGGACCATCAATCTTGTTTACCCTTTCAAAGAACCAGCTTTTTGTTTCATTGATTTTTTTGTATTATCTTTTTGTCTTCTATGTCCTGAATTTGGGCTTTTATTTTGGTGATCTGGATTCTTCTGCTGAAATTAAGGTTTCTGTGGTCTTGCTTTTCCAGCTTCTTTAGGTGGCTTGTTAGGTTGTGAATTTCTGTTCCTTCCTTTTTCTTCATGTGTGTTTGTAGGGATATAAATTCCCCACTTACTGCAGCTTTCAGGTCATCCCAGAGATTTTGGTAAGATGTTTCTTCATTTTCATTTGTTTCCAGGTATCTTTTGATCCCTGTTTTGATTTCGTTGCTGACCCAGGAGTTGTTTAGCATCATGCTGTTTAGTGTCCATGTCTTTGTGGGTTTTGGGGGGACTTTGTTGGTGTCAGTGTTTATTTTTATTCCACTGTGGTCTGAGAAGGTGTTTGGTAGAATTTCAGTCCTTTTAAATTTGCTTATGCTTGATTTATGGCCGAGTATGTGGTCGATCTTAGAATATGTTCCATGTGGTGATGAGTAGAATGTGTATTCTGTGGTCTTTGGATGAAGTGTTCTGTAGGTATAAATTAAGTCCATTTGGTCCAAAGTCACATTGAGGTTCCGGATCTCCTTGCTGATTTTTTGTCCTGATGATCTGTCTAGGGTTGTGAGTGGGGTATTAAAGTTCCCAGTTATGATAGTGTTAGAGGCAATGTCTTTCTTTAGTTTTCCAAGAAGCTGCTTTATGAAAGTTGGCGCACCTATGTTGGGTACATATATGTTTAGGATAGATATTTCTTGTTGATGGATTGAGCCTTTTATCATTATGTAGTGACCTTTTGTATCTTTTTGATTTTTAATAGCTTGAAGGGTATTTTGTCTGAAATTAAGATCGCTGCTCCTCCTTTCTTTTGTATTTCGTTCGCCTGAAAGTTTGTTTCCCATCCTCTTACTTTGAGTCTGTGGGTGTCCTTTTTAGTGAGGTGAGTCTCTTGAAGGCAATAGATTGTTGCCTGATGATATTTTATCCATTTTGTCATTCTATGTCTTTTCAGTGGTGCGTTTAGTCCATTCACATTTAGGCTAATAATTGAAATGCAAGAGTTGATCCCTGTCATAAGGTTCTTACAGAGTTGTTCCTGTTTATTTGTTGTCTTTGTTTGGGTTTTGGAGTTGGTTCATGTGTGTTTTTAATCTTTTGCCTGTGCTCTTGCGAAGAATGCTGTTGTTCTTTTTTCTTTTTCTTCTGTGTTCAGTACTTTCTTAAGT
>NW_007070599.1:11327-41097 GCF_000164805.1 Carlito syrichta
CTGGCCTTTTTCTCTTGCTGCCTTTAGGATTTTTCCTTTCATAGCTACTTTGTTTAGGCGAATTATTATGTGTCTGGGAGTTGGTCTTCTCATTTGTTGTCTTGCTGGGGTTCTCTGAATCTCTTGTATTTGAATTTTTTCATCCTTAATGAGACGAGGGAAGTTTTCTTGAATGATTTCATGAAATGTTTGCTCCAGTGTGGCTTCTGTTTCTCTTTCTGCCTCAGGAAGCCCAATTACTCTTAGGTTTGGTCTCTTGAAGTGATCATTCATCTCTTGCAGGTTTTCTTCTGTCTTTTTGAGCTTCTTTTCTATGCTTTTGACAGTTTGGGTTAGTTCTGTGTTTTGGTCTTCGAGTTCTGAGATTCTTTCTTCTGCTTGACTGATTCTGCTTTCCATGCTTATTAGTCTGTTGTTCATTTCCATCACAGTATTCTTTACTGCTGTCATTTCTGACATCAGCTCCTTCCTATTTTCCTCTTGTCTCTCCTCAATTTTTTTAATTCTCTCCATTAATGTCTTGATGTCTGGGTTTGTTGCATGTGACCAGTCATTCTGGGGGCTCTTCATTGTCTGTGTTCCAGAATCTGTTTTCTCAGTGTCTGATTTCCTAGGGGCTGTGTAAGATCTATATTCTTCTTTTGTTTTTTCTTCATTTGTGCAGTTTTTCCCCATCCCTACTTTTTCCTTCCCTCCACATCACCATCTTCTTTAATTCTGTTATTCAGGGGTAAAGGGATTGGTTTTACTTCTGTTTGTTCAATCTCCTATTCTTTATGTATGTCCTCTTACTTTGTTCAATCCTGAAGTTAGCACGGTAGGTTGGAGGTGGTCCTTTTTGCAGTTTTCAGATGTACTTAAGGGTAGAGCTGTGATTCAAAATCTGTCTGCAGGTCCTGGTATTTGCTGACAGGCGTATGGATAATGTGGAACCCACTTCTCACTGCCCTGGAATCTGTCTATGCAGTGGGGCTGTAGGTTTACTCCCTGAAATAAAATGTGGTTAGCAGAGGGGAGAAAATGGAGCAGATAGTGGGTTGAAGAGGGGAGTGGAGAGATAGAGGAGTAAGGGGGGAAACAAACGAGTGTGCTAATAGAGAGAGAGGCCTATACTGAGACAGATAAAAACAATAGACCGCAGCTACAGATGAACCAACTCTCATACAAAAAAATAAAAAATAAAAATAAAACATATAGTGATGCTAACATACAAGCTAACCAACCACCTTGTTAGTGTGCTGTTCCTCTATGCAAAGATATGGTTTACAGATAGTAGAAAAGAGAAGAAAAGGAAAAGGAAAAAAGAAAAAAGGGAACAATAGAGTAGGGATATAATTAAGTCATTAAACTAATAGAATCAATGAAGCACACTCTGAGACATTTCGTTTAAGTCCAATGTCCTTTCAGGTCTGATTTTTAGTTTTCTTTTCAAGCTGGTAAATTAGCTTGCAGTTAGGGTCAGTTGCCCCTCATCTGCTGTGAAGGACAGTTCAGATTAACCTTCCTTCAGCAGTTTGGTCTATGTCTTTATCAAGCTTGTTTCTCCCGTTTCGGTGTTGTTAACTTGAATCGCCAGCAGGTGGTGCTATCTCAGCTGCTCGCCCCAGAGGGGGTGGGGCCGGACAGGAACAAGATGGCTGCCTGCCTCCGACTAGGCAACAGGAATCCCACGCCGGGCGGGCTGGACAGTCTCGGACGCAGGAGAGGTAGCAGTGATCCCAGCAGATCTTCCCTGAAGGGGTTTGGTGTGGATCACCTCGGGCCTGGGTGGTGTGATGTGCTACTCATCACGGAGGCTGCTGCGGTGGCAGCGCTGGCAGCAACGGCAGCGGCGGCAGGGGGAGGGGTGGTGGCGGCACTGTTTGTTTGGCTTATTGTAGCTGTCCAGTCATTGCGATGTCCCAGCTGTGGCAACGGCCGAGCTCTGTCTGAAGAGCAGGTTGCGATGTTGGGGTCCCCAGCTCCCCGGGGCGAGAGTAGAGACCTACTGCAGATCTCCCTTGCAGAGGGCTTCAGACACCGGATTGCCCTGTCACCATCTTGCCGCGGAGAGCCTGGAATTTTTTGTTTAATATTTTCAGACCATAGTTTACCATGAGTAACTGAAACCACAGAAAGCAAAACCAAAGATAAGGAGTAACTACTATAACTACTAACTGGAAAAAGTTGGGTAAATAAACACTTGTATAATATGTTAATATATAGAATTAATTTTCAAAAACCCATAACTTTGTGGGTGTGTATATTTAGTATCTTCAGAGCCCAAAGCAATTGCTTGGTCTTAATAAAAATGTACTAGCTTTATTATGCTTATTTCTATTTATTATATTTATTATTATATTTATTGAGGAAAAAATACAGGCATACAAATCTCCACTTAATATAATATGAATTCAATAGGTCTAGCCCATGGGCAAACTTGTAAAAAAAAAAAAAAGAGTAAAGTTTGTTACAAATGCCTTTAGTGTATTATTTGCTCAGTCTTCCTTCATTTGGTAGCATATTCTTCTATGGATCCATTCTTATTTTTCTTGCCAAAATAAAATGTAAGTCTCTTGTTTCGTATTGTAAGTGACTGAAACATTATAAATGATTCTCATCCTACAGGGGGGTTAGATTTTATTAAAATAGAAGCAATTTCAGTAAAATATTCACGTCTAACAAATGGAGCTCCAGTTCCAACCAATGCCAAAAGTAGGGTGATTTGCAAAGGACGGTTCTCGGGTTCTCAGAAATTTCACAAAGGGTTTGATACATACATGGCACATGTGTTCAAGATTTCTCTTCCAGGAATTGCAGAGTGCAGATCTCAGACACACTTAAACAAGTACGGTTTTTACATGACCTTGACAAAAAAACAAATCTTGTGAGAATAGTTTATGGTTCAATGTTCAATGTAAGGGTAAGGAAAGCATTTTCTCTACCTTTTCCTTCCTGATCTGACAGGAGATGCAGCTCAAACGGTGATGCAAGTGATGGAGAACAACTGTAAATGCAGAGGAACTTCCCGCAATTGCCTGCCACTCATCTCCTGCTATGCGGCCTGGTTCCTAAGAGACTACGGATTGGGGACCCCTAGATAGGTGATAGATAGATAGAGATGTAGATGAAAGCTATAGATGATAGATATAAATGATAGCTAGATAACAGATCTAGATGATAATATAAAGGATAGGGATGATAGATACCTATCAAGGGTAGATAGATTATCCAGATGATAGACAGATATGAGTAATAGATAGAGATGAAAGATATATGTGATAGCTAGCTAGATGAAAGATGGGTAGATGATAGATAGAAGATAAGTAGATAGATAGATGGGCAGATCCAGGCACGAATCCCAGATGGAGAGAAGAGTCTAGAAGGAGCGGGTCTCCATCTCTGCATCTGACAGAGGGAGGGCTTCTCCATTTCCCGTGTATTTAATGAGGTATCTGGCAGATGCTGGGTTTTAAAACACAGTGGGAGCTGAAAATCGTCCTGGAGCCCATGGGCATGTGCCACTCTCCAGGCAGGAGGTGAGAATCCATCATTTGGGCAGTCTGGGCACTGCCCATTCGGTGGGGTCTTTAAGCCGAGGGGAAGGTCACTGTCCTTCTGTGAAGTGTAAGTGAAGCCCCAGAAACAGAGGTGGCTCAGCATCCTGCTGGGCACGTGCCTGACATGGCAACACCCGGCGTGGCAGCATCTGGCTTGGCAGCATCTGGCCTAGCAGGACGCAGCATGACAGGACCCGGCATAGCAGGACCTGGCGTAGCAGGACCCAGTATTTTGGCAAAGCCTGACCTTGTGGCCTCAGAGTTTCACCTGTCCTTCCCCCAAGGCCTGGGTGCACAACACTCCACGTTGGAACATGACTGTGTGCTGGGCTGTTTCTCCCTCTTTTCTAGAATTTTCTCTGGAGAGATCTGGAGCAAAGATCGAACTTGGGTAAAAAAGGGGAGCGAGCTGCATTCCCCTCTCCCCTCAGATTGGGGTAGCCATGCAAGAATCTGGTGTGGGTGGATGCTGTACTCCCCACCCCCACCCAAAAGGGCAACCCCTAAAACTGGGAGTGACTTTGGCTGTCAGGTCTGGGCTTGGGTAGTCAGAACACTCCTGCGGGGGCCTGATTTCTCCTGATGGGAGGGCTGTCCTAGGGCTGGAAGACAGCAGGCCTCGCACCAGGGAGGGGAAGCTTTCCTCCTCCCGCTGGGGCCGGAGGAGGTAGACTGTGAGGTGTAGCAGGCCCTGGAGCTGAAGCTGTCCTCTCCCACGTGGCGCCTGTTTGGAGACTGTCCAGGTCAGGGTTGGGGCTCTGGGCTTGCCAGCTGCTTCTAGTAGCAGGTGGACACCCGTCTCCATGTTGTGCACGTCACTCCCGAGCCCTCAGTGAAGTCACGTTCACATGCCAGCCTGGTCCTAACTGCATCTGATGGTGGAGGCACTGCCTGCCTGTTGGCCCACCAGGCCGTGCGGCTCCCTGTGGCCCTAGACTTGCCAAGTCATCCTTATGTTTTTTTAGACAAAGTGAACAGGAGGTGTTCTGATACTGAGATTCTGCATTCTTTAGTTTGTGGAAGACAGCTTTTTTTTCTTTCTTTACCTCACCTCTCCTCACTCTGCACCTTTGGTTTTTGTTTTCTTGTCTGTTTTTAAATTCATAGTTATCTTGTTTCTTTTCTTTTTATTTTTTGAGTCGGGGTCTCACCCTGTCACCCAGGCTGGAGTGCAGCAGCACGATCACAGCTCACCACAGCCTCAACCTCCTGGACTTAGGCGATCCTTCCATCTCAGCCTCCTGCGTAGCTGGTACTACAGGCATGCACCACCACGCCTGGCTAAGGTTTTGCGGAGATGAGGTCTCACTGTACTGCCCAGGCTGACCTCATACTCCTGGCTTCAAGTAATCCTCCTGGCCTCAAGCAATCCAAAATTCTGGGATTACAGGCGCGAGCCACTGTGCCCAATCTCTTGTTTCTTTTTCTAATATATCCCCGCCCACTGAAGATACTCCATCCTTTTACATTGGGGACTATATGCGTGCAGAAGCCTGCTAAGTCTCGCAGTTGAGCGGCTATGTCTTTGTGTGACCCAACCAAGTCACGTGCTGCTGTGTCCTAGAAGTCTTCAGACTGTGGCCCCTGTGCCAGGGTGCCACTGACTTGGGGACACGAGAACGGAGATGTGGCCACCGAGGGGCACTCAAGTCTCCGGGCTGCGCTGACCGTGGTCGTGGTCTGGCATCACAGGAAGAGGGCGCTGTGGAGCCGAGCACAGGCGCTGTCCAACCAGCGGGACAGGTTTCACCTGGGATGCTCCCCGCGCCTCCCCCCACGCCCCGCTTCCTGCAAACCACCAGGGGCACCCGGCCAGTGAATTCTGCCCTAGGTCGAACCCTTTTGAGCAGGACATGGAGCAAGACCCTGGGCAGGTGCCTTAAAAATACAAGCACGTCCCAACCTCCCTACAACTGGACCAGAGATGTTATGATTCCTGTTTTATAGGCGGGCACACATTGAGGCTCAGGAGGGACTGGGGACTCGGCCACGGCCAAGGCGATCCAGCTAGAAAGGGCAGGAGCTGAGAATGCCAACTCTTACTGCCGAGCTGCAGCCCCACCCACCAGCCCCCTCTGAGCTAGCGACTGCAGGCTCCAGCACTTCCCATGTGGCTGCCTAGGACCTGGCACTCCCAGGGTGGTAGGGTTTCCACCCAAGGACCAATGGGCCTGGCCAGGGTGTGGAGACTTCTCTTCCTGTGTCTGGCTCCAGTGGAGGAGGGCAGGGAGTGGTGTGTGTTATGGTGTGTAGCGTGGTAGGCACTGTGGTGCGCAGGGTGTGGTGTGTAGCGTGTGGTGTGCAGCGTGTGGTGTGCAGTGTGGTATGCATTGCGGTGTGCCGTGGGTGGGGTGTAGCTGCTCACTCTGGAGGTCCCGGGTCTGAGCCGGCAGCACCCAGGCTGCAAGGGCCTCCGGCTCCCTGGGGGACTGCTGGCTGGGTGCTCTGGGCTGGTCTGCAGGGCCTGGTGGGAGCAGCACCGAGCCCCCTGTGGAGGAGGTGAGGCCTCGTGTCCAGGCAGGCCCCTCACGTACACCCTGAGCACAGCCCCAGGGCCCTGGGCGGTGACATGGAGGGAGGGGCAGGGTTGAGGTGACCCGTGGGGGGCCCCTGGCAGGTCTTGTCACTTAGCATTCTGGGTCGCCCATGGCCCACAGAACAGCTCCCTGGAACTGGAAGAACAGACCCAATGGGCCACAGGAGGGATGTTCAGACCATGGGGTCTGATTCCGCTTCTCATGGAGGAGGAAACTGAGGTTGAAGGGAAGCTGTGACCCATCTAAGTGACAGCACCAGGGGTGGGGGAGGTTGGTCTCCTGATGCCTCACCATTCCTTGGATCCCACGAGACCATCCCTGCAGTGACCTGGGGCTCTCTCCATCTCATCTCCCAAGTCCATGCCCAGGTCCCTCCCAGCCACTCTGGTCAGTCTCTTCCCTGCCCAAGCTGTACATGCCAATTCCACGGTGGGCACAAGGGTCCCACTGCCCGGCCCTGGTGGCTGCTCATTTGCCCTCCTGACTTGTCTCCTGCACTTCTGTCCATCCTTTGCAGACAGGGTCACCTGTCACCTCTTCCAGGGAGCCTACTCAGTGTCCCGCAGGGTAATGGCCACTTCCCCATTCTTTCCTGAGCCTTTTGTTTGGGCTTTTCTAGAAGACAAGTGATCTATTTTTCCTTCATTACAGCAGTTTACAAAGTGCACAGGGGAGAGGAGGAGGATGGGTTTACTGTAACCTACTGCCTGAACATGAGAAACGAGAATGAGATGACTAAGGAGTGTGGAGCAGAAGCAGGCACCCAGGCCTCCTGCCTCCCGTGCCCTGTGGACAGGAGCCAGTCTGGTTCCTCTGCAGAGCCACCCCTGGGTCTCTGGGAATGTCTCCTTCAGAGTTGTGCAGTGCACAGCCTCTGCAACGGTCTTTGGCAACCCCACCTCTGTGCCTGGCCCAGTGTCCTAAGTGAGGCAGATGCCTGGTAAGCATGGGTGGACTTGGTGGGACCACAACTTGAGGACAGAGCTTTTTTCCTTCCCTCCCTTTCCCTCCCTGCTTCCTTCCTGAGAAAAATTTTTTTTTCTTCCCTCTTTAACTCCCTGCATTTTCCACTGAATTTTTCACTGGGAAGAAGCACATTTAGAGATGTGAGGCACATGCTTTGCCAGGCCTGGCTTTGATGAATCTTTTATGCCAACATTGGGGAGGCAGACACTGTGGCAGGTCAAGGGAGGGGAGGGGAGAACTGGGCAGGGGCCTCTGAGAGGCGACCACCACCACCCCCTCCCCCCTCCTGCCCCTTGCAGAGGGGTTGCAACCTTGCCACAGCCTGGGCTGAGCTCTGCAGTGTGAAGGCATGTGCCGGTGGGAGTGCGGGGTGGGTGGGAGTGTGTGCAAGTGGGTGGGGCCGGCACCACCCCCAACAGCACCCACTCCGGCCTCAGCACCCCTCGACTCCCATGAGCTTTGAGATCACACCAGCTTCTGGCTGTGCAGCCTTGCCAAGTCACTCAACCTCTCTGAACCTTCGTTCTGTCACTATCCCTTGGAGGTGCCAGGTTTCTATCTGCTGGGCCTGGTGGGTGCCAGGGCTGTTCCCATGCCAGGACTGTCCCCGTGTCACCTGGAGGCCCTGGCGAGGTCCTGCCTGGGAGGACAGAGGCTCATCTTGCTGTCTGCAGAGCCTCCTCGATAACGGGCAGATCGACCCGTCCTTGGCATGGAAGGCCTGAGTCTGAGTTCCCGGCTGGGTGAACGTGTCCCTTCTGGGGGAGACCCCGCCCGAGTCACGCAGGCCACACACAGGTACTGGGAGCACGGGGGGGAGGCAGACCGGGTGGGGAAGGTGGTGGAGGCCAGGTGGGCGAGGCTGGAGGCCAGGCCTCCCCGCTCCCGTTGCTCTGCCTGGCCTCGGTTGCGGCGAGGGCTTCCTGGTCAATCCCCTGCAACTTCGTCCCCATGTCATCTCGCCTGCATCGCCTTTCAGGAAAACACGCAGGCTTGGCCTCCACCTCCTCTGGCGGGTGCCCCGGCCGGGGCCCCAGACCGATCCCTCTACCCTCTGGAGTCCCCCGGGGCCACTGGGCATCTCCGGGGGAGAGTTGGCCGAGGCGGGGGCTCCTGCCCCAGGCCCACGCGCCACGGAGGCCGCAGCCGGTGGTGAGAGTCACGCACGCATGGCCGTGTTGGCCTGGGCGCACCCGCGCACCCCCGGGGCTGCCTGGCCTGGGGCGGAGGGGCTGTGGTTCCGTGATCAGCCTCACATGTGCTGGCGGGTCTGGTGGTCCTTTCTGCGGGGGTGTTGAGGGAGCCAGGCAAACCCCGCTTTTTCTCCTTAACCAGCCTCATTTCCGGTGGCAATGGCCTGACTTCTTCCTCGACTGGGGGTTTAGTGAGACATCCACACACACAACCCTCTGCCCCTGTGGAGTCCTGTTCATCAGCTCCACCCCGTGTGAGTCGCCGGGTGCTTCCCATCAGTTTCCCCGTGGAGTGGGGGGTTTTTGCGAAGGAGCAGGAGCCTCTGAGTCACTCACAGAGCCGGGCGGGTCAGCCTTTCGTGGTGACTCATCTCCAAGGGTAGCATCTACACCAACAGCCGGGTGTGGACGGTGAGAGCTGCCCTTGGCCTCAGAGCCCTGTGTGAGCAGAGGGGTGGGCTTTGCAGAGGGCAGGCCTTGAGGACTCCAGGAGGGTTCAGAAGACAGGAGCAGGGGTGTCCCCTAGGGACTCTGCTGGCTGTATGGGGATGGAGGGTCACGCAGTCACCTCTCGTCTGGGTCCACTGCCCACCTCGCTATCCAGCTGCCTCAAGGCGCCTGTGTGTTAGAGCCTGGGATGCAAGCATCTGGCCACCGGCAGGGACCACTGCCCTGGGATTCAAGGCCAAAGCAGAGCACTGGCTCCTGGGTCTGGGGAGAGAGATTGGAGTTGGAGGAGGCAGGGGCTGCCATCTTCCTGGGGATGGGGCGGGGGTGGCTGCTGTCCTGCTGGGGTTGGATGCAGTTTGTCTCCTTCCTGGAATCCTTTTGTAGCTTCCGGCTTGAATCGGGACCCCAAATCTGAGCCCTGATGAGGGAGGTGTGGGAGCCCCTGAGGCCCCGGTGGGAGTGCCTGGCCTAGCCCTGCAGCCCTCAGACATCCCCTGCTGCAGTGGCGGGCTGAACCCGGCTGGGCAGCTCCCTTTGGGGTCTCCTCTGTGGGCACGCTCTAGGTAGCATGGACAGCAGAAGGTCAGGGCCTGGGGCTGCTAGGTGGGTGACGCTGGGGGTGCACGGCTCCTCTGGAGGCCTCAAGTCCTCATTTGTGCAGTGAGGGGCAGAGGAGAGGCTCCCTGAAGAACATTCTGGAACTTGGGTCTTAGCTCCCTCCCTCCCCAGGGCAGCCCCACTGGGGCTCAGGATCTGACGACTGGGGCACTTGTAGGTAACATGGAACACGGGGACCAGAGCCTCACTCAGGAGATGGCCTGGGGACCCTGATGGAAGTACATGAAGGGCCCGTGTCCCCACCCATGCTCCCTTAGTTATGCCAGGAACCTCTCATTAGAAAGCTCTCATTTGGGGCCGGGTGCGATGGCTCACGCCTGTAAGCCCAACACTTTGGGAGGCTGAGTCAAGAGGATAGATTGAGGCCAGGAGTTCGAGAAGGCTCTCCTTTGGCTCTCAGGGTTCAAGCACTGCTTGCACCCCCAGGAGCCATGTGGACTTGGGCGAGTGGCTCTCTGGACTTCATTTTCCTCATCTGTACAACGGGGCCTTCCTGCATCCCAGATGACAGGGATGTCGGGCGCCAGGGCCTGTCACTACTGGGCATGGAGGTCTCTCTGGAAGGTGCTTCTGCCCAGAAGAAAAACGCTGGGTGGACCAGGCAGTCAGGGGAGGCCCAGGGCGAGCACAGGTGGGGACCTCCCCCCACCCAGCCAGCCCTGGCTGCCAGCCGGGAGTGAGGCCGTGGCTCCCGCACTGTGGGCTTCACTGGAACAAACACGAGCGCTGGGAGGGGCCAGCGGGGAGGACACCCAGCTGGCTTCCAGATGCAGCCACTCCTGTGAGGGAACCCAGGGGGACTCATTGCCAGCTCTGCCTTGGCCGTCCCAACCCTGGAAGCACTGCCCATCCCACGTGGCATCAAATACTCACCGCAGAAGCTGGTGGTGCTGGTGGGGGGCAGCCCCTCAGGAGGTGGGGAGGGCCACGTGAGCACTGGCACCTGGCGGCCCTGGGAGCTCCCATCCCCTCCCTCTCCTGGACACCACCCTGAGTATCTGTGCATGGTCATCAGGGCCCCCTTTGCGGCCTCCTGGGCCTCTCTGCCTCCATTCCTTCACCACTCACCTGGCCACCTCCTCTGCCTCTGCCCAGGATTGGGGCAGCTGCCCAGGAAGGGGTGAGCAGATGGCAAGAGTGATGGTTTTCGGGTGAGAAGCCTTTGAGCCCTGTGTAAACACACCGGAGAGGCTGGCCCCGCCCCCGGCCCTGGCATGGAGGCGCCTGATGAGATCTGTGGTGTGGCCCAGCTCTTGACTTACCCCAAGGAGAACCAGGCCCAGAGTGGCAGGGGCTTTGCCCAAGGGCACACAGCAGGTCACAGGCAGACTGGGCCGGGTGCCCTTACCACTGGCCTGAGGTGCCCTCTCCCAACATCACAGGCCCCCTCAGTGTGGGCTGCCTCACATCTCCTTCTCCCCCACACTCACCCCTCTTCAAACACTCATCCTCACTCCTTTTATGCTTCCAATTCCTCTAAGATAAGAGACACACAATGAGTGATTTTCCCTTTTTATGGATAGCAAGAATACAGCTTCAAAATGTACCAGTGCTGCTTCCAAATTCCAGCAGTCTCTGGGTCCATGCAGCTGGTACAATTCAGAACCATGTGGGCTGGTCTGGGAGAGCTATCCTTGGGAGGTCGAGGACCACGGCTCTGTGGGTGAAGGTGGGTTTGGGTCACATAATCTCCCTCTCTTGTCCCTCACAGGGCCCAGCCAGGATAAGAACCAGCCACTATATGAGGGTAGGGCCAGGCCCCACCCAGCACTAGGTAACTAACCATCAAACTAAGAACACAACAGCCACAATAACACAACTCCATATGGAGCAGCTCTGTGTGCCAGCACGGGGCTCAGTGTTTTATATACCGCTCTTCACTGTATTCGTTTATTTCTGCATCACAATATCGCCACAAACTAAGCAGCTTAAAACAACATACATTTATTGTCTCTGTGGGCCAGGAGTCTTTTGAGGCTGCAACAAAGAAGCCAACCGGGACTGGGCTCTCACCGAAAGACTGACTGGGGAGGGATCCATGACCAAGCTGTTGGTGGAATCCAGTTCCTTGAGGCAGTGGGACCGAGGGTTTGGATGTCTTGCTGGTTTGGGGCTGGAAGTGGACCTCAGCCCTTTGCCACATGGGTTTCCCTGCATAGACACTTGCTTCTTCAAAGCTAGCAAGGAAGAGGGTCTCAGGGCAAGATTACCTATCTTGTAATACAATCACAGAAGTGACATCCTATCAATTTTGTCATATTCTCTTGGTTAGAAGCAAGTCATGGGTCCAGCTCATGCTCAAGAGGGGGGGTTATGCAAGAGCATGAATGCAAGAGGCAGAGATTTTAGGAGCCACCTTGGCAAGTGTCTGCCACACTCCATCCTAAAGCAAACTGGGAAGTTAGAAATACCACTCCCATCTTACAGGAAAGGAGATTGAGTCTTCTCAATATTAAGGACGTAGTACAAAATCACATGAGTAGAAAGTGACAGGTCTAAGTTTTGAACCCTGGTCTAATGGCTTTTACAACCTGAACTCTTCAGCACAGGACAGTGTGCTGAAAGGGAACCCCGGATGTAAGACCAAGGCTGACTACTTGGCAGAGCAGGTCCTTTTACTTAGAGATCATGCGATACCTCAGCCTGCCCCTAGGACACAGGGTTCTGAGTCTTTTTGAACGACAAGAGACTCCATTGGGCACCCAGGTCCTTGGTCATGAATCTGACTTTAACACCAAAGGATACGAAGGACTGCAAAGGCCCAGAGCATCAGGGCAGCAACTGCCAAACCCCAGAGGCACATGGAACATTTTCTCCCCATTTTCCCCATCTTGACCATGGCTGCAAGGAGGGGCCCCTGTTCCCTTTGCTGACTTGGAGCTCTTCTTGCCAACTCTTTCCAGGAACAAGATGATGCGTCTGTCCCTTGGCTCCTGCTGCCTGTCTGTATTCTGGATCTCAAAGGAGAGCCACTCCTCCACTGCTCCAGATGGGTTTGAGCACATCTGAAGGAAGGAATTGAGGGTGTCACCTCTACTACGCACCCACTCTGTGCCTTCTCACACATCAGTGTATTTAATGCTCTCAACATCCTTTCAAGGTGGGTATTGTTATTTCCAGTCTACGGAGAAGAAAAACTGAACCTCAGGGTAAGTAACTGGTCAAGGTCATATAGCTAACAAGAATCAGATTCATACCTGGGTCCGTGTGGGTCACTAAGCTAAGGCTCACACTATTTTGCCATTCACCCTCTTTCAAGCTCCTTTTGTCTCCCTCTTGGCCTCTCCGTACAGGCTCAGGGCTTCTGTTCTCTCTCACTTATTTAGGACTGGGTCCAGTGCTGTTATAACCTATTGGATCTCTCCCACCCTCTCATACGCTCATCCATTTTTGGGGGTATCTTGAGTTTGTCTCTGCAGGGTAGAAATCCTCCATTCCACTTTCTGCTTTAAGCAAAACCACACATATTGTTTGTATCCAAGCCAGGGGTCCCTATCCTTCATCACTGTCCTCAACATCGCCACAGTTACTAAATCTATCACTCTACCACCATCCTCTGCACCACCACCATCTTTGTCACTTAACAAAGCACTTAGTCAGTGCTCAGGTAACTTGAATGGGGCCTGAACTAAGTTAGAAAGGCAGAGTCACCGATCTCAGACACTTCCTGGGCTGATGGTCATTTGTCACCGACCCAAGATGAGCTTGCTCACACCAGTGAGCTGCCCTTACCTCCATCCCCCACACTCCAGGCTTCCTCTTTGTTCTCAAACTAATAAAACACCTATCCTTTTTGTTTTATTTATTTATTTTTTTTCAATATATTTTTTTATGATATTTTGGGGTATATAATATTAAGGGTAAGGTGTACAAATATGCTTCATTCAGGCACCCTTGTCCCCCAATTCCCAGACAGATATTTACTACCATTAATCCCATCTCCCTTCCCTTCCCCCCAATAGTTTCCCACCACTGTCAGTCATTTTCTTATAGTATTGCATTGGATGTTCAAGGTCCATTATATGAGTGAGAACATGTGATACTCAGATCTTTGGTTCTGTGGCAAGTCACTCAGTATTACAGACTCTAGTTCCATGCAGATTGCTGCAAAATTCATGATTTTGTTCTTTTTTATGGCTGCGTAGTATTCTATCGTGTATGTGTACCACATTTTTAAAATTCAGTCCTCTTTTGATGAACAGCATGGTTGCTTCCAGGTTCTTGCTATTGTGAACAGTGCTGTGATAAACATACATGTGCAGGTATCTTTTTTATAGAGTGATTTGAGTTCTTCAGGGTATATTCCCAGTAGGGGGATTGCAGGGTCATATGGGAGGTCACCTATTTTCTCTAAAGCCTGCTACTCCCAGATTCATCTACATAATAAGAACCTTAGTCTCCACAATTTCATTATCTTAACTCAGACATTCCTTTCTATTGGTTTCAGGTTTTTACACAATTGCTTAACTCTCTCAACCAATTATCAACTACAGGATCTTTATCTATATCCACCTATAATTTGTAAGCCCTTGCCCACCCTTTGAGATGTCCTTCCTTTTCAATCTAAACCTATGCAAACCTCCTATTAATTGATACATGCATTTTCCAGTTAAATTTTGTCTCCCTAAAATGTATGAAACCAAATTGTAACCAGCCCACCTTGGACACACATTCTCAGGACTTCTTGGGACTGTGTCTTGGCCTGGTCTCTTATGTTTGGCTTAGAATATGCCTATATGCATTTTACACAGTTTAAAACTGGATTCTGATCCTTTTGATTGTTTCAAGTTGACATATCTGGTGACCCACCAAAGGAGGTAGAGTGAACTTTTGTCTTGATCCCTGCTGCTTTGTTGATTGGAGACTGTTTCTGGCTAACCAACTTTCAAGAGAGTTGGTAGGAGCCCTCCGTGAGGCTTTTCTCAGGTTCTAAATCTCCCTGGTTTAGGTAAGATACAGACTTTATTCAAGGGACCCAATTCCATGTTTGGTGGGGCTGGAATTGAAACTCTGCTCTTTTAAGGTTGAAGCTTTGTTTTGTTATTTCTCTAGAGATTCTGCTATTTGCAGGTTTGTAAATTCACTCTTCTTTGAGGTTAAGGTTTTGGTTGTTTTATTTCTATAGTTTTCAACCTTTTCTATCATGCAAATTTTGTTAACAAGATAGTTGTTTTTATTTAACATGTTAATGCGGCTTAAGCAAAAATCATGACTTTTTATGTGGCCAGTTATGGAAATTCAGTTCAAATTGAAACATTTAAATCTTCTTTTGAGTGACCCAAAAATATTTTAGAAGATTTTTATGAAGACATGATAAATCCTAAAGATGATGAGTCTATGTTCCTCCCAGACACATGACACCTTAGACAGTTGAGGTCACATGGAAATATAGGAGTTTATTGCTAGTGAAAAAAAAAGGTCCTACAGGAAATCCCCAAAGAAGACCATATAGAGAACTTTGCTTAAATAATGGGCTCACATAAAGTGTGCTCTCTTAGGGCTTTCAAGCTTCCCAGAATCTCTGGGTTTCACCATGACACATAAGAGCAAAGACCTAACTCAAGTATGACATCATGGGGAGCTATTCACATAAGCTGTACATTTGGTCCAAAACATTTTCCCCTTCTGCTTTGATCACTTAAAAAGGAAGTATAAATTATGAGCTGTCAGTCCTTCAAACTAAGTCTGCCTTAAGGAGGGATCCATCTTTAGAAACTCCAGCTGGATTTAAGCACAATATTTATGGTGCCACCTCTTGTTATTTTTCAAAATGATTGCCCATAACTTGTGACAAACCTAAATTAAAAAGGCCAGTGTAGGAAACCTTAGAAATATCTAAACTAATTTATCTGTGCTTTTATCTAGAAAATGCCAGCTCTAGAATAAAACAATATTTGGAAGCATTATTTCCAGTGGTATTTGGAAGGGTCCAAAAGAGGTTCTAAAAAAGTCATTTCTTTATAGAAAGAAAACAATGAACTGAAACACTTTCTGAATTTGAAAAGACTACTGAGGCCCCTCCTCCCTCAGAAGCTATTCCTTCTCCTTCAGAAGTTTCAGAAGTTTCTTTTTCTCCTCCCTCAGCTGCTTTTCCCCTAGTCCCACTCACTGTCTGAATTACTTTATCATGATCTGCTCTGCCTTCCCTTCCTTCACCTCCTGCCCATGGTGTTCTGACTTTGGTGAACAGCCAGTGTCTGGTAGGGAGCAACCCACTTCAGGTTATCAATCATGACCAAAAGTAGAACAAAAAAAACATAATGAAAGAGTTTTCTGATCATCATCAAGACCCCGCTGGTTTAGTCATAGAATTTGAA
Source organism: Carlito syrichta (assembly GCF_000164805.1). Taxonomy (NCBI): domain Eukaryota; kingdom Metazoa; phylum Chordata; class Mammalia; order Primates; family Tarsiidae; genus Carlito; species Carlito syrichta. The sequence continues at coordinate 26,948 of NW_007070599.1, forward strand.
CTAAATATTTGAGTTTATGTCCCTGAGTATTGTGATTTTTATCAACGGGTTCATATGTTAGTTTCATAAAGTAAGGTTAAAGATTAATAGACAAAAACCATTGGAGAAATTCCCTAGAGGATTTCCATAAGTGTTCAGAAGACTACAGGCAGACTCGTGAGACTGCAACTATTTCTTTAGTCTTCCAAAAGGTCGTCACCACAATAAAATACAAAAATGTTGTCAAAGTACAGTTGAATGAGTAATACCATACTCTCAATAATTTGAAAATATATTTGGACAATATTCATACTTATCTCAGATGCCTTAAAGCATCTGAGGTGAGTTATTTTAATCATCAGAATAATATGCTCCTTAACTCTAACTTTATAAATTGACTAGAAGAAGAATTAGCACTAATATTAAGGTGACAACATGCTAATTGGGTTGTTTCTTTAATCTACAATTTAGCTAATCGTGTTTGCCAGTTGTCTCATACTTTGAATTAAGAAGAAAAATAGACCAGACAGAGGAATAACACTAATAAGCTTATGAAGCTGCAACTAAAACCATTATCCACCCAGGCTGGACTGCCAAAACATCTCAACAAACTTCTAAACACTTCTCAATTCTAATTTTTAATTACTGCAAAAATTATTGCCACTTTAAAAAGGATTTCTGAAAACTAAAACAAAAAGGAACAGATGAAAGAGGAAATTACAGGATAGGGGTGCACTGAGGGAGTTAAAGGGATCTTTTCTTTCCTCCTTACTAACACTGTGGGAGAAATACAAACTATTTTAAATGAAGAACAATTCCAAGCCCCTATTGAAACTAGGACATTATTTGTAATTAACCCCACCTATTTGCAAGGTCTCATTCCTCAGAGTAAGCACTTGGTCCAAAATGTGTATGTTACAAATTCTCCAGAGTTAGCATACAAGTCTCAATTCGTAACTTTTCAACTAGATTCCTACCAAGAGATGTATGTTTTCCTCAGTCCCCATCCATCTAACAGACAAAATTTCTTAGAAGCAAATAATACTCCTTTTTTTCTCTCCTGAAAAGGTGAAATGTATTTAGAATTAGATGCTATAGGTGATAAAGAATTAACAGACACAGGGAATTTTTTTTCAAAATTGAATTCAATTTCTTTCCACCATGCCATTAAAGGCACCAATTTATTAAGCAATGAAGAGTTATAAAATCTGCTGAAGGCAATGCCTGATCAGTTGCAGCCAAAGTCCTCCACTGATATAGGTACTATTGTTTCAGCTACTCCAATAAGTATTTAAATAGACTCACCAATATCCCTTGAAAACTAAAGCCCTGAGAGAATAAAATCTATAATTTCAAATTATATAGAAAGAACGTTGAACATTTCCTGTACACATCCTTGTAATACCTCAATTCTCTTGGCAAGAAAACCTAATGGCAGAGGATGGAGATTTTGAGAATCTGAGAGCAATGAACAACATTCCTCAGCATTCAGTAGTGCCTAATCTCAGACACTTCTTACAGTTATCCCATCAAATTCAGGATGTTCTGTAATCATAGACCGATTGCAGTGCATTTTTAATATTCTAGCAGATACAGGTAGTCAGTTTTTCCTTGGCTCACTTGGGAAAATGGACAATGTACCTGGATAGTCATTGCTCAAGAATACATTAAAAGCCTGACATACTTTTCAAAAATATTAAAAACAGATCTCTCAGATTTTGTCTTAATTGAAAAGTATGTTTTCATACAAAATGTAGATGACTTTTCTCATAGAACAAATAGGCTCTACAGCAGATGGAATACATCTGCTACAAGTGGCCTTAAAGCATTATAAGTTATCTAAAGAAAAACATTCACGTTGTCAAAAACATGTAAAGTACTTTGGCCATCTAATGCCCAGGAGAGGACTTTCAATACAGTTAGAGAGATTAAAAGTAATTTTAGTTTTTTGCCTCTGAGAACCAAGAAACAGTTCAGAGTGTTTCTGGAGCTACAAGGATGTTTTAGAAATGGAGTCCCAAACTTTTATTCCAAAGCCCAGTCCTCATATTGCTCTTTTAAAACTGGACATGCTAGACACTCTGAACTGGACAGAAGAAAATCAGCTGACATTAGATATAATAATAATAATAAAAATCTTCCTAATGTCCCGGCTTTGAAACATCACAATTATAAACTTTTGTTTCATTATTCATGCATGAAAGTGATGCAAACATATTTGGGGTTCTAACTCAAAAACATGGAAATCCAAATGTTCTGACCAAGTAAGCAAGAAGTCATGCCAGCAAGCTGAGTTTAATTAATTATGAGGTTTTTTTAAAATTAACGTGTGGGTCAAAAGCAGTCAAACACCATGAAAAACTATGGACAAATTGGTGCAGTTTGTGACAAGCTTTTATAGGTAAAATTTGCAGTTTTGGCTATGTAGCAACTTAGTGACCAGAGCAACTATTAACTAACAAGTTGGCAACCAAAATGGGAATTTTTGATTGTTAAGGAGCTTTGATTAATTTCATGTCCTAGGTATAGCCAGTGCCCAAAAAGTCCTTAGAGTCCTGCCATTTAGATATTAAGGTAGTTACATAAAGACAAGGTAGAAGAATCATTACACAATGGAGTTACCTTGGTTAGGTCATTAACAGAATATAAGAACAAAATATGCAAATGTAACAATGGGTTTTGCAAAGTGTAACATTTAATTTCAGTTAGCAAAGCATACAATCACATGAAACTTATGGCTATGGAGTTTTGTAACAGTCAGCAGGAAATGGTCAGCATGACCTACCCAAAGGAGACAAAGCTGGGTGTCTGTGGTCATAGGAACGTTACTGTAATCACATGTAGGCAATTAATCTTAGGTCAGGCAGGTAACTAAGATGAAAGTTTAAACAAAATGGAGTAAGCTGGTTAATATTATTTTGCTAGCAATTTGATATTATTAACTTATTTAGCTCATTTCACAAATAAACTAATGGGACATTAAAGTCAACAATTTGACCTTGTAGCAAGAGGATTGCCACTTTATATGGCAGCCCAAACACTTACTGCTTTGTTAGTTAAGGCAGTTAAAGAAATTGTAATGAGAATTCCCTTACTATCTTTGTCCCTCATTCTGTGAAGGCATTGCTGAACTTGCCATACTCAATACTATTTGGTTAGTAGATTGGCTTCTTCTGAGGTCCTGCTTCTTTCTGGTGACCATCTCTAGGGACAACTTTTTTGCCCCAATTTTTGGAAGACATGACACAAAACTGCATAACCCTAACTGATCTACTTCTTTCTTCCAAGTCAGATCTGTGAAAAATCTCCCTTACAAATATTGATGTTGTTTGGTTTATAGATCAATCTTACTTAAAATATGAATCTGGAATCTACAGGATTGGATATACTATAGTGTCTTTAACTAAAGAAATAGGAAGCCCATCTTCCAAAAGACTCTGAGACTCAACAAACAGAATTCATAGCATTAATTAAAGCCTGTGGATTGGCAAAAGGAATATATACTAACATTTATACAGAAAGTTAATATGTGTTTGGAAGTAGCCCATGATTGTTGAATGTTATGGAAATGGTTCTTAACCCCTTCAGGGCAATCTATTAAAAAATTAACATCTCATTTCACAACTACTAGAAGTTAAATTATTATCAAAATCACTGGTAGTGATTAAAATCCAAGGTTACTTCAAATCAGCTTCTCCAGAAAGCAGAGAAGATCAGTTACCTGATAAGGTAGCAAAAAGAACATCTCTAAATACATCTAAACAGGAAAAACCCCCCCACCTATTTTAACTTTCAAGGAAACATCTGAATTTGACACAAAATTAGCTCAATCCAGAGTCCCAAAATTATAACAAAAAATGGAAAAATTTTCCCCCCACAAAAAAAGATGAGGTATGGTAGGGCCAAGTAACTTGCCCATACTTCCTGCTGAATTGCAATTATTTTTATTTTTATTTTTAATTGGAGTCTCACTCTGTCACCCAGACTGAAGTGCAGTGGCTGCTCCCGGCCACCGCAGCCTCGACCTGTTGGGCTCCGGCGCTCCTTCCACCTCAGCCTTCCGAGTAGCCAGAATTACAGGCATGCGCTACTATGCCCGGCTGATTTTTTGATTTATTGTAGAGATGAGGTCTCACTGCGGGTCTCAAACCCGCGGGCTCAGGCAATCCACTCACCTCAGCCTCCCAAAGGCGTGGGATTACAGGCTGAGCCACCGAGCCCGGCTGCAATTATTATTTTTAACTTACATGCATAATCTAACTCACTGGAGTTCTGCCAAAACAATTGCTTAGAGAAAACAATATTACTGGAGATCTTCATTGACTAGCTCATAAAGTATACAACCACTGTCATATTTGCACATATTTGTCATATTTACACAAAATACAATCCAGGAAAGCCACTTTATGGTTCCCAAGGATACTTTCCAGGGGCTTCTTTTGAAATATCCTACCCTCACAAGACTATAAATATGTCCTTGTAATAATGTGCATGTTTCTTCATTTGGGTAGAAGCATTTCCATATAGAAGAGCAGTGGCCTTCACAATAAGTGAAATTATTTGACCCCAAAAAATTCCAGTTTGAGGAGTTCTTCTGGAACTTCATGGCAAGAGAGGCATGAACTTCACTAGACACTAATTCAATCAGTATATGATATGGCCTATTAGTTTGCATTTCCATTGCTTATCACCCACAGCTATCTAGATTAGCAGTACACAAAAAATGAAATAATTAAAACTCAACTGACAAGAGTAACCAAGGTTTTTAAAATCTTGCAGCCAAAATGCCTTCTTTCATTTTGCTAAATCTCAGATTCCTTTCAGTAAACACCAGTTATCTCTACCTGAAACTACAACAGACAAATAAAATGTCTTCTAAAAATTGTACTATCCTATTAGTAAAAGGATATATATTCACCTATCTTAACAGTCTTATGAAGCAATTAACTAAAAATTATGAATTAGTAAAATAATCTTTACAAGGTAAGCTTCCCAGAGACAAAAATCTGAAGAACTGTGAACTTTAATCTGGAGTTTTTTGTGGGATGGGAATTCCACCTTTAAACAGACTCTCTGTAACTGATGTAAAAGGTGCCATACCAGATACTTCTTACTAATCCTTGTGCTGCTAGCTAGTAAGCATAAACTCCTGGATTTACATTTAAGAAAATTGAAACTTCTGAAAGGACTGTCTCACCAGCAGGTGATCTTCGACTTAAAACAACATCTCAATGTAAAGAAGATGACAGAGGTGGCCAGTTTTCTGGACAAGGGCTATGTTTTATCAAATGTTTAATAGTAACAATTGAAAAATATCTTTTTTACAAGTTTCCACTGAACGTCGTTCTTTCCATTCTTCATTCTCATGCCTCAGTACTGCTATCACCAGGTGTGGTTCATGAAGCAATTCTTTTTTTGCAATGGATCCAAGACTATGCTAATAGATTGTAAAAGGAGGCTTGTAGAGTATACAATTCATGCTCCTTTCTAGTAGTTCTGGCCCTTTTTTGAGGGGACATCTTATCTCGAAGGACAAGATGAACAGAATATCATAAATATATTTGTGTTTTCCAAAAGTAATCATTGGTGCTTAACATGCAAATGACTAAAGGTAATGTACATCACTGACCTATTAATTATACTTTACAAGATAAAGAGCATTGAGAAAACTTCTCAGTAAAATAGACTAGTTCTCTAGGTTTAAGGAATCTCTACTCCAATTGAGGGATAAAACATTGACATTTCTTAAAATTTGAGGAAAGTTTATATAAGAATGATGCAACTGACAAAGGAATCGATTGCTTCTGTGGTATGCAAAGCAAGATAATAAAGTTAATCCAAAAAAATAGGGACAAGATATTTATACACATAATGATTAACTCTACTTTTAGAAAGGGCAACTATATATACTAAAATAGATGATAAATATAACCTACACAGAAACATTTTATTAATAACATGATAATCCTGAGACATAATATTCTGTGGATAGTCCAAATATATAGTTAGAATACATCAAAGACATGAGATCAAGTAAAGGGATTTATTGTGAAGAGTAGGTTCTAAATATTTATATTTAATAAAACTACATAATAAATTATTACAATCCTTAATTAAAAACCATCACCCTAAAATATGCTAGGTTTAAATTAAAGAAACAAAGTTATAGTCAAGTTAGTATTTTAAAAAAAGAGAGAGAAATTTCAACTGAGAACACTTTATGTGACTTGCAATAACAGCAAAGCAGAACCAGAAACATTCTTCTGATAAATAGAAACACATATTGAACAATGAGAGTATTAACAAATCTGTAGAAACTCTCTTTATGTATTACAATTTCTGATATGGTCTTGATAATATTTTACCAATATAGATTTAACCTAGGAAAAAGTAGCATCTCTTTTGATTTGATAACTCTTCCTGTGAATCTCATCATGAATCACACATCAAATAAAACCAATTATTTTTAGCGCCTCAAATATTACAAATTTAAAAAATAAATCTTTGTGATTTTTCCAGTAGCACTTAGGAAAATCTCAAAGGCAATTACAGGGACAAATTGTCTTTTTTAGGATTACATATCAGCATTTCAATTGCTTATCACCCACGGTGTAAGATTCCTAAGGAGACAGTGTAAGATTCCTAAGGCTGCCATAAGAAAGTGCCACAAGCTTGGTGGCTTAAAGCAACAGAAATTTATTCTGTTATAGTTTAGGGAACCAGAAGTTCAAAATCAGGGTGTGTGCAGGGTCATGGCTCCTCTGAAGTTGGGATAGGCATAGAATAAACATTCTCATTCCCAAATGGGAAGATTGAAAGGAATAAAGGGGTCAGTGATCTCAAGCAAATGTCAGTGCTAACAAGACAAAGTGTGTTAGGTTTCAAGGTCTAAGACTTCGCAGCAACTTGGAAGATTTAGAGTCAATCATACTCAGTCGTCTATCACAGAAAGAACAGAGTACCATATGTTCTCGCTCATAAGCAGTCCTTGAACACTTGTAATACTATAAGAAAGCAATTGTCAGAAAGCAACTGTCGGGGGAGGGGTGTGGGATTGGCAGTTGAGGAAAACTGCTAGGGGAGGGAGGGGCATACCTGCTAGGGGAGGGAGGGGCATACCTCATCAACAAGGGTACCTGCATGATCAATGTTTGATTACCTAACCCTGAATTGTACCCCACATCTTTATAATAAAAAATAATGATAATTCTGGGTATTTCAATGCCCCACCCTCTGGTCCTGTAGCTGTATCTTCTAGATGTATGAGGGCTCTGTAGTTGGCAGCTGCCTTCTGAACATTGGCATTAGCAGCAACCTCCCCCTCTCTGGCCTCCAAAACTGTGTGCTTCAAGTCATTCCTCCTTCATGTAATCCCATCATTGCTCCTTTCTCTTTAGGTTTTCAGTGTTTCTGCTGGTATCACAGTCTCAAAAACCTTGTTGAACTTTTATGTATGTCAAATGGATCTACACCATTAGGCAAGTTAATTTTCCACAATTTCTTCCTGTATAACCTCATTTCTATTCATAGATCCTATCAAGATATTTGATTGGATCAATGTGTCATGCATCTAAACTCTACTTAATGGTTGTCCAGCCATACTCTTCACGTTCTTTCCAGAACACACTTTCCCATATATTCTTATCTGAATAGGCTGAAAGTGTTACAACTGATCAGGTCCTGATTCCATTTTTTCCTTAACAATTTTCTCCTCTTCTATACCTTTCCTTTTCCATTTTATTGTAAGTAACTAGGAGAGATCAAGCCAAATCTTGCACGCTTTGCTTAGAAACTTCTCCAGCTTAATATATGTCTATTGCATTTAATTTCTATTTTCCCAATATTAGAAAACAACTTAGCCAAGTTTTCTGTCATTTTGTATCCAGGATAACCTTTCTTCCCTTGTCAAATAGTATGCTGGAGATTTTCTTCTGGATCTCACCAGAATCTCCTTTAATGTTCATATTTCTACAAATCATCTCTTTAAGGCAATCTAGATTTTTTCTATCAAATGTCTTAAAATTATTTCATCCTTTACCTATTACCCAATACCAAAACCACTTTCACATTTTTATATATTCGTTCCAGCAGCACTCACTTCCTAGTACCAAAGCCTGTATTAATTTCCTAAGGTTGTCATAACAGATTCCCATAAATTTGGTGGCTTAAACCAACAGAGCTATATTCTCCCACAGTTCAAAATGTCATAAGTCTGAAATCAAGAGGTGAGCAGGGCCATGTTTTCCCTGAAGGCTAGAGGGAATAGTCCTTACTTATCCCTTTCTAGCTTCAGATGACTGCCTGCAATTGTCAGTATCCTTTAGCTTGTGGACACATCACACCAAACTCCATTTTGTTTTTGTTTTTATGTTTCACAAGAATTTTTTCCCTCTGTGTTTCTCTTTGTGCCTTCTCATTTTTTATAAGGACACAGGTTACTGTGTTTAGGGACCACCCAATGCAATATAACCTTTTCAATTAATTACATCTGCAAAACTCTATGTTCAAATAAGGCCCCATTCTGAGGTTTCAAGTGGACATAAAGTGTTTGGGGTCACTCTTCAATTCACTACAAATAATATTATGAGTGAACATCAAGAAAAAACATCTGTTACCTATTTAATCAAGGTGACAGGAAAATATTTTGAGAGCCATTATATGTGGTATTATAATTATAAATAAATTCAGTTCTTTTAAAAGTAATAACATTTTTCCTAAAAAATTAACATAAACCATAGACAATTGTTCTGCTAAGATCCATAATTTTCTCTCCCACCTTATTGTTAAGGCATATCAGGTGACCTATACTCCCAAATAAGCCTCTTTCAGACTGTAGTGGTTCAAGTGGCTTTTCTTTCCATTTAAATATTTAGTTTAACAGATCTGGTATTGGTTCAAAGAGTGTCTTTGGATTACTTTGCTTATAAGTAAATTATGACTCTTTCAGAATTGCCATATTCCTTTGTCGTTTTCTAAGATGGTTACTGGTTGCTTGAAGGAATTGTATTGTGTCTGCATGGCTGCAGGGAGCCATGCGCTCTTCTCTAAATCTTTGGTAGTTTTTTCCCTACTAACTGGTTGACTACATGAATTGATTATTGTCTGTTATCTGCATTGTTTCTTTCATATTCTTTGGTTTCTTACTACTTTCTATTCTTTCTAACCTCACATCTCTGCCAGTCCATGGCAGTCTGAGCACCACTATGCTTCTTCACTGGGAAAGGATAAGACTTTCATGTTTCCCCTGTACACAAGGGCCAGAGGAGTTCACACAGGCTCATCTATTATTTACCTTCTCAATATTATCTTCAAGTCATGATAGATAAATATAGCCCAATCGACACATAAAAAGACTAAATTAGATCTAGATTGGGTTTTCAATATTCAAAATTTCTTGGGACCAGGAGTGTTTTGGATCTAGAAGTTTTAGAATTTTGAAATATTTGTGTATATATTTTAAAGATGGGGCCCAAGACTAAAGACAAGAAGTTTCCCAATAGACACTTCTGTTCAAGCTCTCTTGAAAGCAGAATTCTTTGCACATATCTTGGTGGTGCATAATTCACAAATGAAACATTTCTCATGCAACAATAAAATGTTCCTGGGGAGCTTCACCTAAAAATCTTTGGACCCACAATGCTTTCTTCATCTTACTCTAGCACATCTTCATCTTGATTACAGTATGAGTTCATCTTGTGGGCCCTTGTGAGTCTTTGAATTATCTTGGTGGACACACTTGTTGAGCAATCTTAATATAATCTCACCTTCTCACCCTAGGCATGTTCATCCATTATAACTTCTAGAGATGAGAATATAGGCCAAGTCAGTCAAATCAGTTTGTAAGGGGATGCTAATGGAGAGGAAAGCTCTGTTTTTCTAGGACTGTAAATAAATGTGATATATTCCTGGAATTGTTTGCAGCAATGTTCTCACCTTCACCATCCCAGTGCAGTTTATCTGCCTCAAAAAAGAAGGTTAATAAAATGAAACAATAAATTCTGAAGAAGTGAGACAATGGAACAAAGAGGCAGAAACAGAGAATGGCACGTAAAGAACCCTGAAGTACTCAAGCCAACTCCTTGGCTGGACTCCCAGTTATTTGAGCAATAAACTCCCATGAATGCTTTAGCAATATGAGTGGTGTTTCTGTGATATTTAGCCCAAACAATGTTGTCTCATATATTATTTTAAAACAAAGTCATGTTTTATTTATACGTTTATTTCCAGTTTTAAGTTAATGTCTGACATACTCTAGGTAAGGTATTTAGTACATTTTAAATCAAAGCTATTGAATACCCCCAAATTATCCTAGGTGAATATTTTTAAATGTCCCCAAGTTTATCAAATAACATAATTCATTTAACCTTCTAGTCTTTGTCAAAACATACAGATACAGTTACTGGATTCAAAGTAATTTGGATTGTGTACAGCAGAAATAACTTAATTTTATAAAACAATGCATAAGTACCACTCCTGAGATGTAATATTCAGGGACTATTTTTTACTTTCCTTTTCTCTTTGCATTAATTTTGAGAGCTAGATCTTGAAAACTTGTATGTGAAATTTTGGCCAAGTCCTCAGAGTTTCTAGTTGCTTCCTGTAATACAATACCCTCTGATCAATAATGAATATGTTTCAAAAACACTGACACTACCAAATGCTGGCAAAGATGTGGAGCAACAGAATCTCTGACCCATTGCTTGTGGGAGTGCAAATTTATTATAAATGCACACATACTCTTATCATATGACCCAGCACTCCTACTTCTTGGTATTTCCTCAAGCGAATTGAAAAGTAATATTCATGAAAACCTGCAAACACATGCATTTGTCAACATCATTCATAATTGCCAAAACATGGATGATACAAAGATGTACTTCAACAGATAAATGGATAAACTGTGGTAATCTAGACCATAGAATATTATTTGGCACTAAAAGTGAGTCAGTTATCAAGCCATGAAAAGATATTGAAGAGACTTAAATGCATATTACAAAGTTAAAAAAAAAAACCAATCTGAAAAGGTTAACTACTGTTTGACTCTAACTATATGCCATTCTGGAAAATGGAGACAAAAAAAGAGTGTTTTCCAGAGTTTATGATTCAGAGAGGGATGAATAGGATGAACATAGAGGATTTTAGGGTAGTGAAACTACTTGTATGATGCTGTAAGAGTGTACACATGCCATTATACATGTATTTAAACCTATAGAATGTACAATTCCAAGGGTAAACCCTACTTTGAATTTGAACTTTGGATGATAATGACCTGTCAAGGTACATTCACTAATTGCAACAACACACTCTGTGGTGAGGACTGTCAGTGGTGAGGAGATACTATGCATACATGCACCATACTTTCACTCAGTTTTGCTGTGAATGCCAAACTGCTCTAAAAATATAAAGTCTATTTTAAAAAATTAAAAAGAAATAATGAATATGTCTACTCTAGTAAAGCAATCCAAACATTATACTTGATTTCAAGGCAAAACTTTCCTATGGCCCCAGACCAGGCTTACTAAGTTTAACCGTGTATAGTGGGGTAGAGTTCAATAGAGATTGACGTATTTTCTCTCTTTCCACTTTTCTTTTCTTTTTTTTTTTTTTTTTTTGAGTTGGAGTCTCACTCTGTTGCCCAGACTGGAGTGCAGTGGCCGCTCCTGGCCACCGCAGACTCGACCTGCTGGGCTCCAGCGATCCTTCCACCTCAGCCTTCCAAGTAGCTGGAAATACAGGCGCGTGCTACCATGCCCGGCTAATTTTTGATTTATTGTGGAGGTGAGGTCTCACCAAGTTGCCAGGTGGGTCTCGAGCCCACGGGCTCAGACAATTGACTCACCTCAGCCTCCCAAAGCACAGGATTACAGGCTGAACCACTGAGCCTGGCCCACTTTTCACACCTACACTATTCCTCAACTTTCCAATCACAATTTTGTTCCTTGCTAAGACACAAGGGAGGGCAAAAGAATAGAAGTTTCATGGGAAGCAGAGAGAGAGAGATGTGGACAAAAAAGTTTCAACTTGTTTAAAATTGTAGAGAGTCAATGTCACAATCTGCTTGTGTTTGACTGTTTTTGAAAGGTAATTGAGTTACAGAACATGTTTGTGGGTTTTTCTCTTGCTAAGAATCCCTTATTTGCAGTTCCATCGTCTATGATTGTTGGTTGCTATATGTATCTAGAGTGCAACGAAGCTTCTTTTTGTAGTCTATTTGACTCTTGGAGAGAGAGAACCCGAGAGTTGCTCCCACAGCCTATCTGGCATGTGTGTTCCGCAACTTCTTCCTGAGAGTCAATCATTTTTTTTTTTGGCTCAGAAAAAACTCTGAGCATGCAATCTCCACATGCTGTTTTATTGTCAGGCATGAATTAAACACTCGTCTCCAATTACAGAGGACAATTTCTGAAACTTTCTAAATTATCTCAATAAAATTTATCTCTTTTGACTACAGTGTACAAGGAAACAAATCCATCCCTAGAGCAAAATTTATCTGTATTAAAATTTACTTTAATAAAAACTTTTCCAATGTCCATAATGCTTTATACACTTGATGTGGATGAGGGGGCTTAAGCATGACAATATTTTTCTTTGCTTAAACACTTCAGAATATACTTCTTCCCTGGGCTTCAATGGAAATTCCTCTTGAATGTGAACATAAGCCTGCTAGAAAAAAGTACCCAAATAAAAACACTGTTTCACAAAGTGTTTAGGAACCCAGGTTCTGGGAAGAGAAGACTTGGTCTCAAATCATACCTCTGCCACTTTTCATCTGATTTGTGATGTTTAAAAGAAGTTTCAAAACTCTAAGTCTCATTTTTTCAAATCTCAAAAGTGATATAACAGCATATTTCTCACAGAATATTTGTGAATTAGTATATTTAAATTTCAGTATATTCGTTATATTAATATTAATCTGCAACATGGCAAATTCTCAATAAAATTTAACTAAATAAATAATCAATAAATGTTAATTTAGTAATTATTACTGATAGAAATAATGTCACTGAAATTCACATGTATCAACATTTTTTTATAATCAATATTTTTTATTATGATATTGTGGGGTACAGTTAAAGGTTAGTATACAAATATGCTTCGTTCAGGCACCCTTGTTGATAAGAGGTGTCTCCCATCCCCAGACAGATATTTACTACCGTTAATCCCATCTCCCTTCCACTCTCCCCCCATAGTTTCCCACCACTGTCAGTCATTTTCTTATAGTATTACATTGGATGTTCAAGGTCCACTATATGAGTGAGAACATGTGATACTCAGATCTTTGTTTCTGTGAAAGGTCACTCAGTATTATAGACTCTAGTTCCATCCAGGTTGCTGTGAAATTCATGATTTTGTCCTTTTTTATGGCTGTGTAGTATTCCATCGTGTATATGTACCACATTTTTAAAATCCAGTATTCTTTTGATGGACAGCATGGTTGCTTCCAGGTTCTTGCTATTGTGAACAATGCTGTGATAAACATACATGTGCAGGTATCTTTTTGATAGAGTGATTTGAGTTCCTCAGGGTATATTCCCAGTAGGGGGATAACGGGGTCATATGGGAGGTTGATATTTAGAACTTTTAGGAATTGCCACAATGCTTTCCCCAGAGGTTGCACTAGTTTACACTCTCAACAGTGTAGAAATGTTCCCTTTTCAACACACCCCCCTCCAGCAACTGTTATTTTTTGAATTATTGATAATGGCCTTTCTGACTAGAATTAGGTGGTATCTCAGTGTAGTTTTGATTTGCATCTCCCTGATGATTAGTGAGGTTGAACATTTCTTCATGTCTGTTGGCTGCTTGGATGTCTTCCTTTGAGACATGTCTGTTCATATCTTTTGCCCATTTTATAATGGGGTTGTTTGTTTTTTTCTTTTCAGTACATTTGAGTTCCTTGTAGATCCAAGATGTTAAGCCTTTGTCAGACCTCGTGTTGGCAAATACTTTTTCCCAGTCTGTAGGCTGTCTCCCTGCTCTCTTGATGTTTTCTTTGGCTTTGCAGAAGCTTGCTAGTTTAATGAGGTCCCATTTGTCTATCTTCTCTCTTACGGCCTGTGGTTTTCGGGTTTTGTTCATGCCCGTTCCAATTTCCATGAGGGTATGTCCTTCATTTTATAAGGTTCTTATGGTTTGAGGTTTTACATTTAGGTCTCTGATCCATTTAGAGT
>NW_007070599.1:41117-43548 GCF_000164805.1 Carlito syrichta
ACTAAGTTTAACCGTGTATAGTGGGGTAGAGTTCAATAGAGATTGACGTATTTTCTCTCTTTCCACTTTTCTTTTCTTTTTTTTTTTTTTTTTTTGAGTTGGAGTCTCACTCTGTTGCCCAGACTGGAGTGCAGTGGCCGCTCCTGGCCACCGCAGACTCGACCTGCTGGGCTCCAGCGATCCTTCCACCTCAGCCTTCCAAGTAGCTGGAAATACAGGCGCGTGCTACCATGCCCGGCTAATTTTTGACTTATTGTGGAGGTGAGGTCTCACCAAGTTGCCAGGTGATACAAGGATAGATAGGGGGGGTCCTGTTTCAATCTTCTGCATGTGGTTAGCCAGTTTTCCCAGCACCATTTACTGAATTGGTTGTCCTCTCTCCAGTGGTAGGTGGTGGAAGCTTTGTCGAAGATGAATTGGTTGAGAAATTGAGGTTTAACTTCTGGAATCTCAATTCTATTCCATTGGTCTATATGCCTGTACCTGTACCAATGCCAAGCTTTTTTATTATTATCATTGTAGCTTTATAGTAAAGTTTGAAGTCTGGTAATGTGATACCTCCTGCTTTGTTTTTTTGCTGAGAATTGTTTTGACTATTCTTGGTCATTTGTGTTTCCATATGAATTCATGTGTAGTTTTTTCTAGGTCTGAGAAGAATGTTGCTGGTAATTTGTTGGGTATTGCATTAAGTCTGTAGATTGCCTTAGGTAGGATGGATATCTTCAAAAGGTTGATTTTTCAATCCATGAGCATGGGGTATTTTTCCACTTGTTTGTGTCATCTTTGATTTCTTTGAGCAGTGTTTTGTAGTTTTCATTGTAAAGTTCTTTCATGTTTCTGGTTAGGAAGATGCCAAGGTATTTCATTTTTGTGTGTGGCTATTGTGAATGGAATTATGCTTTTTATTTGGGTTTCTGTTTGTTTATTATTGGTGTAAAGAAATGTGATTGTCTTTTGCACATTTATTTTATCTCCTGAGACATTTCCAAAATCCTTTATCAGTGTAAGGAGGTTTTTGACAGATTCTCTTGGGTTTTCAAGGTACACAATCATGTCATCTGCAAAGAGAGATAACTTGACTTCTCTTTTCCTATTTGGATACCCCTGATTGCCTTCTCTTCTCTGATTGCTTGAGCCAGGACTTCCAGTACTATGTTGAACAGGAGGGGTGAGAATGGGCCTCCTTGTCTTGTTCCAGTTTTCAGGAGAAATGGTTCCAATTTTTGTCCATTTAGGAGTATGCTGGCTGTGGGTTTCTCATAGATGGCTTTCCTGTTTTGAAGTATGCTACCCGTATGGCTAGATGTTCGAGGGTTTTTATCAAGAAGGGGTGCTGGATTTTATCAAAAGCTTTTTCTGCATCTAATGGTATAATCATGTGGTTTTTGTTTTGACATCTGTTGATGTATTTAATTACATTTATGGTTTGACGAATGTTGAACCAGCCTTGCATCCCAGGGATGAAGTCTACTTGGTCATGATGGATGATTTTTGAGATATGTTGTTGAATCCGGTGTGCTAGGATCCTGTTGAGAATTTTAGCATCTATGTTCATCAAAGATATTGGCCTGTGGTTCTCTTTCTTTGTTGGGTCTTTACTTGGCTTGGGTATCAATATGATGTTAGCTTCATAAAATGATATGGGGAGAGTTCCATCTTTCCCAATCACCTGGAATACCTTCAGTAGGATTGGTATCAGCTCCTCCTTAAATGTCTTGTAGAATTCTGTTGGAAAGCCATCTTGTCCAGGGCTTTTTTTTGGTAGGTAGTTTTCTTATTATGTAGTCAATTTCCTTGATTGTTATTGTTCTATTTAGGGTCTCAATTTCTTCTTTTTTCAACCTAGGCAGGTTGTGTGATGACAGAAAGTCCTCCATTTCCTTAAGGTTTTCAAGTTTGTTTCCATCCAAGAGTACATAGTAGTCTCTAATGATATTTTGTATTTCTTCTGGGTCAGATGTTACTTCATCTTTTGTGTTTCTGATTGTGTTTATTTGGGTTCTCTCTCTTTTTCTTGGTCAGTCTGGCTAAGGGACCATTGATCTTGTTTATCCTTTCAAAGAACCAGCTTTTTGTTTCACTGATTATTTGTATTATCTTTTGGTCTTCTATTTCCTGGATTTGGGATTTTATTTTGGCGATCTGGATTCTTCTGCTGAAATTAGGGTTTTGGTGCTCTTGCTTTTCCAGCTTCCTTAGGTGGCTTGTTAGGCTGTTAATTTGTGATCCTTCAATTTTCTTCATGTACATTTGTAGGGATATAAATTGCCCCTTACTACAGCTTTCATGGCATCCCAGAGATCTTGGTAAGATGTTTCTTCATTTTCATTTGTTTCCAGGTATCTTTTGATCTCTGTTTTGATTTCATCATTGACCCAGGAGTTCTTTAGCATCATGCTGTTTAGTGTCCATGTCTTTGTGGGTTTTGGGG
>NW_007070600.1:0-3762 GCF_000164805.1 Carlito syrichta
GTGGGGCTCAGCTGTGGCCCCTGGCTGGCTGTCCAGCCAGGCCAGCGTCCAGGCCCCCAGAGCCTTCCACTCCCGCTCCCCATGTGGTGGCCTCTCCCTGCACCCCCACCGCCTTGCAGGGGTCATTCCGAAGTGGTGTCCAGCTGCAGGTCAGCTGGGCCAGGAGACAACCTCCCACCGGGTCAGCGGCCATGCCCAGGCTGGGCCGTCCTGCAGGAGGAAGCATGGAGGTCCTGACCGCCTCCTGATGTGGCTGGACAGAGTGGGCAGGGCCCGGCTGTCTGCTCCCCTCCCTGGGCTTGTGACCAGTGCCCAGCTCACCGGCCGTGCCATACCAGACGATGCCTGGGGCCAGGCAGCAGGGTGGCAGGTCTGAGTCCTGCCCTGTGGGGACTTGCTGGGTGACTCTGGGCCTCCGTCTCCCCACCCACACGTTGAGAGTATGGGGCCAGGTGCAGCCCCCTCAAGGCGGCCCCGGTGACCCCAGGCTGGCATGAGCACTGGGCACCTGCAGGGAGGGGCGGTAGGGTGGGAAGAGCAGAACGCAGGCCTCTGTGGGCCCTGGACACCCCCGGGCGCCCCCAGGACCAAGGCCCTGGTCCCCCAGCCACCAGCCGGCTCCCTGGGAACTGCCCTCCCTGGAGAACCGCCGGGTCCGAGGTCACCCAGAGCATGGTCTGGCGCCTGCCCTGGAAGGGGTCAGGACGCAGCCAGGACGTCCCCCGAGGCTGCCCAGCACCCAGGCTCCCAGGGCCACTGCGTCAGCCGTCCCTCTGGCCCTTGATGCTCCCCCCACCCACAGCTGGTTCCCAGGAGTCCCCAGGGGCCCAGACCCCTGACAGACGCAGCCGGTCGGAGCGGCTGGACGGTGGGGTGTGTGGGGGCGTGGGGGGTCATGGCAGACAGGACCCTCCAGGCCAAGCCCCACCCTGGAGCCCCCAGGACAGGCAGGCCAGAGGGACACCCATGCCGGGGGGCCTCTCTGAGGGGCAGAGACAGATGGGGGGAAAGAGTGGGGGGGCTGGAGGGCGGGGCCGGAGGCACAGGCCTCACTTCCTGGGCCCGCAGATGGGAGGCTGGGGCCCCCAGCTCCCTGCACTCGTAACTGTCCTGCATTGAACTCACGGGTCGCCGAGCTCACGGCCAGCCCTGCTTGCCCCCCAGAGTCCCCGCCGCATCCCTTCTGGGCCAGCCTTGCCTGCCATGTGCAGCGGGTCCCTCCCCGCCCCAGCCCCCACCCTGCCCCAGGCAGGGCCTTGCCCCGCTTCATGGTGTGCTGTGCATGCGTGGACACCTGGATCGAGCATCCCTGCGTCAGAGACCGGAGCACATCACCCCCGCCCCCCGCAGGCTGCATGTTTTCTTTCTTTCTTTCTTTTTTTTAAGTCACAAGCAACTTTATTTAACCGCATAGCCTAAAAGGAAGGCTCAGTAACTCGTGGTCATCGGGGTCCCAAGCATTTCTTGCAGTCACCCTCTTTTGGAAGAGTTATATGCAGACTGCCATCACTCCAGCCTCCTTAGTCAACGGTGAACCTTCCCGTCCCTGAGGAGCAATGGGGAAACTGAGGTACAGCAATATCAGGGTCCATCAGTCACAGGTGGGGACCAGCCCCAGAGAGCTACAGAGCCAGAGCTCCTGAGGACTTCCCAACTGCCCCAGCTGCCACCAGGGGCAGTCCCTGATTGAGGGTCCTGTGTTCGTGGGCAGGTGCAGCCTCTCTCCTGGTGCAGGTGAGATATCTGTTTCGGGTGCAGGTGCCACTCTTACTGGGCCAGAGCATCCTCTGTCTCTGGGGCAGGTTGTCTCTCTCCCTGGGGCAGGTGTGCCTCTGGCCTTTGGACAGATGTGTCCTCTGGTCCTGGGGCAGGGGTGGAGGGGACTGCGTACGTATTGGGTAGAGTCTGGCAGGGACAGCCTGCATTTGGACCCTGCATGACCACTGGCTGGCCACACAGCCCTGAGCGACCCCACTCCCTTGCCTTCACAAAGAGTGGGAGACGTCCCAGGGCACTACCTCTCCGGGCTGTTGAAGTTAGAACATGGGCAGTTCTCATCCTACCCTGACAGCCCTCCCATGCCCAGACAAGGGGACCAGGGCTGCAGGACATGGCCAGGCTCTACAGGGGGTGGACCACAGGGTGGATGGCACTTGTCTGAGATGTCCCTAGGGACAGCGAGGCTTGCTATGGTTTGAATGTGTCCCCCAAAGTGCATGTGTTGGCAATGTGATTTCCATCTTAATATTCAGACCATCAGGCTCGGCAACTCAGCCTGTAATCCCAGCACCGTGGAGGCCGAGGTGAGTGGATTGCCTGAGCCCGTGGGTTCAAGACCTCGTCTCTACAATAAATCAAAAAATTAGCTGGGCATGGTAGCGCGTGCCTGTAGTTCCAACTACTTGGAAGGCTGAGGCAGAAGGATTGCCGGAGCCCAGCAGGTTGAGGCTGCAGTGGCTGGGAGCGTGCCACTGCACTCCAGTCTGGGCAACAGTGAGACTCCAACTCAAATTAAAAAAATAGTATTCAGAGATGATTTACTCCCAAGGGCTCTGCCCTCGAGCATGGATGAACGCCATTTTCAGGGTACAGTTTCCTGATAAAGAGTGCATTCAGCCCCCACTTCTCTCTGTCAGCACCGTGTGGCCCCCCCGAGCCAGGTAGATGGGGTCCCCATGTGTGCTTTGGGCCCATATTCAAATGACAGCAAACTCACTTCTGCCTTCCACTATGGAAGACCCTCACCACTCACCAGCCCTGCCCTCTGGGACCTCCCACCCCCGGAACCATAAACCAAGTAGACTTCTACCCAGCCCGTGGTGTCCTGTGGTGGCAGAGGGAAATGGGCCGAGACAGGCTGGGAGGGCTGGACGCACCGGAAGCTCTCCTCACAGACGAGGCCCTCGGAGCTGCTCGGATGGACAGGGCTTGGGTCACACTGGACAGCCTTGCCCCCACCAGATGGGGCCCACAACAGACAGGAAGGCTGGCAGTGTGTCCAGCGGGGTGTTCAGCCCCATGGATTCAGCAGGCCAGCTGGTCCCTGGGGACCCTGTGTGCCAGCTTGGGTAGCCCCATGGTGCCGACAACCCCCTAGCCTGACTGAGGGGCTCAGGGCTTCTATTATGCTATGGGATCCCTCTCTGCCCACTCCCAGGGCAGGCGCATGGTCGGGGCAGGGCGGGGTTCTCGCCAAAGAGGCTCCACCTGGGTGGCCTTGGACTGCGTGGAGACAGCTGTCCTGAAGAAGCCCCTGCCCCGTGGGTCAGTGCACCTGCTGATGTGAGACCCTGCGTGTGTCTTGTGTGAGCTCAAACAACACATGCACTCTCTCCTTGCTGCAAATCAGTTTGTGGTATGTGTGCACACAGTGGCACTTATTCACAAGAGCCGAGACGTGGACCAGCCCCGATGGATGATGTATAAACAAGACATGGTCCCTCCACACCATGAAATATTACTCAGCCATAAAAAAAGCATGGCGAGGCCGGGCTCGGTGGCTCCGCCTGTCATCCCAGCACTTTGGGAAGCCAAGGCGAGTGGATTGCCTGAGCCTGCAGGTTTGAGACCCGCCCGGGCAACTTGGCGAGAACTGTCTCTATAATAAATCAAAATTCAGCAGGGCGTGGTAGTTCCAGCTCCTTGGAAGGCTGAGGCAGAAGGATCGCCGGAGCCCAGCAGGTCGATGCTGGGGTGGCTGTGAGTATGCCACTGCCCTCCAGCCTGGGCGACAGGGTGAGACTCTAACTCAAAAAAAAAAAA
>NW_007070600.1:3782-4519 GCF_000164805.1 Carlito syrichta
TTCTCACATCTGCTGAGCCCGCCGGTGCCAGCTCTCCGTGCCCCTCAGGGCGCTCCCTGGGCGGCAGGGGCCAGGCCCTCCTCACAGCCAAGTCCGTTGACCACCTTGGGCTGCCCAGGGCCGGCCAGGCAGCACTGCTGGCAGACAGCCCGCCCTGACACCTGTACCACCGGCCCGCCAGGGGATTAAGCGGGCAGCCGCTTCCCCTGAGGGGACAGGGGCGTCGCGTGCCTGCCCTCGGGGCTAATCCAGAATTCCTTCCAGCTCAGGTCAGGCAGTTCCGGGTTCCCTGGGAGCCTGAGTCACCGGGTCAGCCGCAGGGTCCACCGCCCCGAGCCATGTGCCCTTGGCACCGGTGCTGGCAAAAGGCACGTTTATTCACAGAAAGGGGAAATCTCTTCTCCCTCTGCCCTCCTCCCTGGGAAAACAAGTGCCAGGGCTGTCTGGACTCTGGCATGGGAACGTGCCCAGGGAGCCAGGGTCGGGCCTGCGTGCCAGGGACGCTGGACTTGGAACCGAGGCCTGAGGGGACCGTGTGGTTCTGTGGCCGAGGCTCTTGCCAGGCCGAGGGGGCAGGGGAGGGGCCCGGGCAGCAGAGACCACTCCAAGGACACGCAAGGACCACACCTGGGGCCGGCCTGAGGACACGGCTCTCGTTCCTCCTGCTGGGTCCCCTTTGGGCAGTGGCCGCCAGCCTGGGGACGGCAGGGACAGGCCCCCTGGGCACAGGGTCTGCT
>NW_007070600.1:4539-5442 GCF_000164805.1 Carlito syrichta
GCAGAAGGATCGCCGGAGCCCAGCAGGTCGATGCTGGGGTGGCTGTGAGTATGCCACTGCCCTCCAGCCTGGGCGACAGGGTGAGACTCTAACTCAAAAAAAAAAAAGTGTGGCGATTCCAGCACAGGGCCTCCCGGCTGGACCTGAGAATGCAGTGCTGAGTGACACAAGCCAATCACCAAAGGACAGACACGGTGTGATCCCACCAGTGGGGGGTCCCAGAGCCATCAGATCCTTAGGGACAGAAAAGAGACACTGGGTGCTGGGCTGGGGAGGGGTGGGGAGTGAGTATTTGATGAGGACAAATGTCAGTTGGGTGCTCTGAGAAGCAGTTGAATGAAATGGGGACACGTCTCACCTCTCTGTCTTTAACAACACATCTTGGTTGTGGTAAGACATACGTAGCCATCACGGGCAACTCAGTGGCGCTGAGCATGTTCCCAGGGTTCAGTCCCCGTCTCTCGCCCGTCCCAGAGCTCTGCCCTCTCTGTCTCCCAAGTGGGACTGAGGTTGGACTGTGCCACTGGTGAAGCTGGACACATGTCAGCAAGGGCCCAGAGCCACTGCGACCCCAGAGTTGGGGGACTGGGAAAAAGCATGGGCTGAAATAGTGTCCCCCTGCCTGCAGCCCTGTAACGTGGGGTGGGGAGAGGAAGGGACTAGTAAGAGTCGACGGGAAGAGAGACAAGGAGAGGAGAGAATGAGAGACAAGGAGGGCGGGAGAGGGAAGGAGAGAGAGAGAGAGGGAAGGAAAGGAGGCGTCCATGGCTGGCTGGAACTTGCAGCCCGGCGCTGTCGGCCCCAGCAGTTGGGTCCTGGGACCCACCATGAGAGGGCCGAGGCCTTTCTGTGGCTGCAGTGGACGCACGTCCAATGTGGACTCACATCTGCTGAGCCCGCCGG
>NW_007070600.1:5980-19359 GCF_000164805.1 Carlito syrichta
CTCGTCCTGGAAGGTGGGGGGCTCAAAATGGGGGGCTCAGGGTGGGGCCCGTGGAGTGTCGGGACAGCCATGCTGTGTGCCCTGGCCCCTCGAGGACATCGCCATCTGTCAGAACCACCACCCTCCTGGTCTCAGTGGTGGGGGGATTCCACTGAGTCACAGACCACGAACTGTCATCAGGGTCCCGCGGCCTGACGTTCACAGGTTCTCAGGTGACCCCGAGGCACAGCACGGCCACGGCGCCTAGACAGGAGCCAGGAGCAGGCAGACCACAGTGTGCAGCCATCAGGGGCAGGACATCCACCCAGTCAGCGATCAGTGGTCACTTGGCCCTGGGACCCATACCCAGGCCTGTGTGGGAGAAGGACAGCGGGACGCTGGCCATGGACAGCCTCCAAGGCCACCAGGGCTCCCCACCAAGAATTCATGCTGTGTCCATGGTTTAGCGACCACTGTGGCAGGACTCCCAACAGGAGTGCAACTGCCCGCCCCTTCCCCGCACCTGGGCCCCTCTCGAGCCCCCCACCTTCCAGGACAAGGTCTGGGCTCTGCCTCCAGGGTGGCCCCTGCCCTGAGGCCTGAGCTCCCGTCAGGCCAGGACCCGGGGGTGGGGCCCTCCCCGCTCCCCGAGGTCCATAGCCCCGGACCTCAGCCTCCCCACTCTCACCGGCCTGGCCCAGTTTTGCCGTCCACTCAGGGCCCCACAGGCCTCTGGCCTCTCCTCCTGGACCCCCCCCAATGGCAAGAACCCACTGTGGGGGTGGAGTCGGGGACCCTCGCTGGCCTGCTCTGTCACCCTCGGGGACAGGCTCTGCCCCGACTCCTGGTGGGGCCCGAGTGAGGGTCGGGGCAGTGAGAAGCTGGGCAGGCGATGGTCTAGAGTGAGGATTTGGGAGAGGCCCCCAGTGGCCCAGCCTGGGCTGCATGGACTCTGGGCCCCTCGAGAAACACTGGAGGTCACAGCAGGGCCGAGAAAGGTTCAGAGGTCAGGGCACAGTGTCAACGCCCCAGGCGGGGGTCAATAGGTATCCAGAGGTCCTCTAGGAAGAGCTGGGCCCAACCCTCATGGGATGTCCCAAGGCTCCCAGCACCGCCGTGGGCAGGGCTGGCTTGGGGGGACAGGGGAGCAGGTGGGGTGACAGAGCCTGGGTGCCCGGCCTGGGCCCTGCAGGTCTGGCAAGGCACACACACTCCCCCCATGTGTGCGGGCGAGGAGGGTCTGAGAATGAGTGGACGGTCACTTCCTCCTGGGGCTGCCCCACATCAGAGTCCTGTCCCCTAGGCCAGACCCTGCCCTCCCAGCCCTCCGAGACCACACACAGGATGGTGTAGACCCTGCTCTGGGCCTGGAGGGACCGTGGCAACCCCAAAGCCCTGACACCCCAGACCTCACAGGGCCAGCCTACAAGCTCCGTGAGATGCCATCCCCCTTCCGCTTCAAATGGACACTCGGAGCAAGGAGGGGCCAGCGCATGGCTTGGATGGAAAGTTCTGGAACGCGGGAGGAAGGGGAGATGGCAAGGGACCAGGGTGAGGAGGGAGGCGCTGGGGGGAAGGAGGGGTCCCATGTTCCCCCAAACAATGGGCGCGGCCACACGGATGCTTTGTGTTTGCACACAGGGCTGGCCTGGCCACCGTGTTTATTTATGAGATTTATGGAGTTTTAATTCAGCCCTATCTCGTGACGTGGTCCCGACCAGCACCAGTTGCAGCCTCCTGAGGGCCGACCCGGGACGTCATGGGGGCCTGGAGACATGAGCGCCACCCCCACGGTGCCAGGGCTGGTGCCCCTGCACTGAATAAGCGCCACAAAGTCTGTGTGGGGTCTTCCCTGAGCTCGGCGGGCCCTGCCCCAGATGCAGCCCCCTGGAGCCCTGCGGTATCCACCGCATCCCCACAGGCTGGGAGGGCCCACTGCATGCCGTCCTCCCAGGGGCCTTTCCAGGGTCTTGGCCAGGCCCACGACCACCACCCCTCCTGCTCTCACCTCTGGGAGAGCCTTCCAGAAGCAAGGCTCTCCTTCCCCCTCAGCTGCCGGCCCCACCCCTGGCCCCCCGAGTGGCCTGAGGGTCCGCGTGGCCGAGGCTTCTCCCCATGTGGTCAGACCTTCTCCCTGTGTGGCCCAGCCTGGCACCAGCGGGTGGCCTGCCGGGGAGCCTGTGGGAATCCCGCGTCAGGAAGGCTGTACACATCCAGGGACAAAACTCCCGAGAGGCTGAAGGCGGTCACCTCAGGCCTCGACCCGCACCCACAGGGAGCCCCAGAGCTGCCCAGGCCTGACCTGGGGCGTGAGGGCTGAGCCTCGGGAAGGTGGGGACCCCAGGAACCCAGGCAGGGCTGAAGCCAGCAGTCACCCCAGAGGCCGGCATGGGAAGGGCCGCCTGAGCCCGTGGTGGGCAGAGCCACCCCCAGGTGTGGCCTCCAGCCGGGTCCAGGGCGAGCCGGGCACACAGCAGCCATCTGCCCCCACATCTGCTCAGGGAAGGCACCTCAGGGACCCACGGCGAGGCTGGACCTGGCGAGACTCCGCCCCCTCCCTGGTAGGGCCTCAGCCTCCATGGAAACGCAGACCAACAGGGGCGGCCCAGTCGCAGCCCCGCACCCGGACCTGCCCTCGGAGGCAGGGCAAGGGCAAGATGGACTCCAGGAATGAGAGAGACAGAGACGGGGGGGAGAGAGAGAGAGAGAGAGACAGAGGGACAAAGGGAGAGACAGAGAGAGAGGGGGACAGAGAGAGATGCTGAGAGAGACAGACAGAGACAAAGGGAGAGACAGAGAGACAGAGGGAGACAGAAATACTGAAAGACAGAGACAGAGACAAAGGGAGAGACAAACAGAGGGAGACAGAGAGAGATGCTGTGAGGCAGAGACAGGGAGAGAGAGAGAGACAGACAGACAAAGGGAGGGACAGACAGAAAGAGGGAGACAGAAAGAGATACTGAGAAACAGAGACAGGGAGAGAGACAGAAACAAAGATCCTGAGAGAGACAGGAAAAGACACAGAGAGAAAGACAGAGAGACAGAGACAAAGAAGGAGACCAAGAGATAATGAGAGACAGAGACAGGGAGAGAGACAGAGAAATCCTGAGAGCGGCAGAGAGAGAGAGAGAGACAAGGAGAAAAGCAGAGACAGAGAGACAAAGGGAGAAACGGAGAGAGAGAGAGATCCTGAGAGAGACAGCACAGAGAGACAGAGACGGCGGCAGACAGGAATCAACACACCCTGTATTCCCAGCAGCCAGAAGGAGGAAGCCACCAGGTGCCCATCAGGGATGGACAGAAGGAACGTGGTCTGCCCTGGGGCCCAGGTTCTGAATGTGGCAGTTCGGAGGCCATGCCGTGAGGGCTGCGTGGACATACCTGTCACCGCTGAGCTGCACTAAGCATGGTGATGGTGGGAAGCTGGGCTGCGTGCGTTCCCGCAATTGTACATGTAAGGATGTCCATGGAGATGAAGTCATAAAGCAAAGAAGAAATGGAGAAGGTTTCTCCACAGGCACCAGCAGGGAGGACTAGAGTCATGGCTACGGACAGGGCGGCCCCAGCCCAGGCGGACGAGTCCAGGCACCAGCAGGAGCAGAGCAGCCCGCATTCGCATGCAGGGCTGGGTGCACGGGCACAGCTGCTGTGGGCAGCCCGGGGAGCAGTGGCCCCACTCCAGGGACCACTCAAGAGAAGGGGCCACGTCCACCCAGACACCTGCTCGGGTGCTGAGAGAACCTGGCTTGTGACAGCCAAGGGCTGGGCAGAATCCCTTCCCTGGGCCGCCGTAACAAGCCACCATGGGTCAGCGCCAGAACCTCTGGAAGGCAGCAAGTCACAGCCTCCGAGGCCGAAGGGCGAGGTCTGGTGCAGGCAGGGCCAGTCCTCCTGAGGCTGTGAGGGGCATCTGTCCCCGCCCGCCCCCAGGTCTCGGGGGGTCACTGGCCACCGCTGAGTCCCGTGACTGACGGAAGCATCACCCAGTCTCTGCCTTCCCTGTCACGTGGGTCCTCCCGTGTGTGTCTGGGTCCAGATTTCCCCTTGCTGTGCTGGGGCCTCGTTTCACATAAATGATCTCCTTAGAGCCTGGCCTCTGACTAAACTCAGGCTCGAGGCAGCGGGGGTTAGGACCCCAGCAGACGGATGGTGAAAAGAGACACCTTGGCCCAGGTTGACACTGCGAACAGCTAAGCACTTGTCAGCAGCTGGATGAAAGAAAGAAGGCAGTGAGGTCACACAGCGCGGCGCTGCTCGGAACCAAAGACGTGGGCGTCTGGGTCGACGTCATAAACGGGGGGGCAAAACCAGGTGCAGAAGCGCCCAGAGCAGCGACTCCATTGATGTGAAACATACAAACGGGGACCGAACACAGCAGTCTCAGAAGTGAGATCAGGATGGTGGACGTGGCCTAGAGGCTGACCCCGGGAGGCCCAGGGTGTGCCCTGAGGATGGTGCTCTCCAGGTCACACACTGGACACATGCATGTCGCCCACAAACAGCACTCGCCAGGCCACACACCTGACACATGCGTGTCACCAATGCACCCCTCGGGCAGTGCTTGCCAGGCCACACACCGGACATGTGTGTGTCACCAACATGCTCCTAACATGCACGTGGCACCGATGTCTCCTGAGATGTGCCTGTCACCAACATCCACCTGCCATGTGTGTCACTGAAGTGCACCTGAGATGTGTGTTCACCGGTGTGCAACTGAGATGCCCCCACGGTCAGAGGCGATCCGACCCCAGGAGGCCTCACGTGCCCAAAGGTGGGACCACACCCTCGGTTGTCCTCAGGAGCTTTTCTCGGGCTTATCTGTGAACATTTGGGCACAGAAAGGGAAGGCGGAAAGTCCTCCCCATCACTGGGTAAACTCCGTGGCCTGGAGTGTGGCCCATCTCCCGCCCAGCAGGCCGGAAGGCTCTGCCTGCGGTTTGGCCGATTCAACTGTTTGGGCCTGGGTCTCCCCTGAGCCCTGAGTTCGAGGACAGGAGGCCGCTGTGAACACTGGCATCCTGCTGCAGGATGTGCCCCTTGCCCTCCAAGAGACCTCATCCTTCTCGGGGAGGGTCCTGGAGGCCTAGACCAGGCAGGGGTGCACCCCGCAGGAATGACCCACAAGTCCTCAGGCTCGAGTCCAGGGTCCACTGGGGGCCTCAGGCTTCAGGCAGGGTGGAGAGTGACCATCGTCTAAAGAGTCAGCACAGGGACTGGGGCAGGAACTTAGGCTTCCCTGGGGAGTGATCTGGTCAGCAGCGATCTCGGGGAGAAGAAAATTCCCCTATGGCTCCAGGACTAAGGGACGGCCAGCAGGGCATGGCCAGCAGGAGCCACTGAAAGTGAGCAGAGAGTGGCCAGCATGAAGACAGTTGGGTGCTGGGCAGGCATGGCTCATGGCCAGCCAAGGGGGCCAGGACGGAGACCCCGTCTCCTCTCTCGGGGTCTCCCCCTCAGTGCTGGCCACACACGTCATCCTGCAACCAGCCTGTCCTGACCGTGATGGTGTGGGGTGCCTGCCTTGTGCCTGGGAAGAGGCAGCTGGTCAGGCGAGGCCACGCTGGCCATGACAGGTTGGCTGTGCCCTGTCCTCGGACCCCGCGGCCAAGACCAGAGTAACAGTGTCCACGGTGTGGAAGGCTCTGGTCACCTGGCGCTCTGGCACGGGGTTGACTCAGAGTCCAAATTCTAGTGGCCAGGAGCTGGCAAGGAGCCCCTGTCCTTCCTGGGGGCCCTTGAACCCAAGGTCAAGGGTCTCAGGTTAAGGAGCTAGGGAGGGCATGGCAGTCTCCTGGCCCACTGCCCGCCCTGCAGAGGGCTGCCAAACCGCTATCTGTGTCCCTGGAGGGCTAGGAGCCACCCTGGCCTGTGAAGGAAGTGGGGAGATGGCCAGGTGACTCACTGACCCCGGAGACCGCCAGGGCACGATAA
The DNA here is from genome assembly GCF_000164805.1 of Carlito syrichta. NCBI lineage: Eukaryota > Metazoa > Chordata > Mammalia > Primates > Tarsiidae > Carlito > Carlito syrichta. The sequence continues at coordinate 11,891 of NW_007070600.1, forward strand.
GCTGCTGTTTTGCGGTCCGCGGGATAGCCCGGTGACAGCCTGGAGATGAGAAGGTGCCGCTGGCCCCGGCCCCCGGGAGGAGTCCTCCCACACCGGGCAGCGACGGCCCCGCAATCTCCCCGGGCCTCGTTAAATCAGCTGCTGACGTGCGCGGAGATTGGGGTACAAATGCCCCAATGGTCCCTGATAAGGGAGGCAGGAGGTGGCTGGGGTGTGGAGCATCGGCTGTTCTTATCCGGTCTGAAACAGCCAAGGGGGCCCCCTGCCACGTGGCAGGAACACAGGGGTGTAAGGCGGGCATGGGTCTGGGACCCGGGACTGGGGTGGGCGAAGCCGGGGTCTCCAGGACACATCCCTACCAAGGACAGTTGGGCCAGGGTCCCCTGAACCAGCGGCCAAGGCCTCGTGGGGGCAGCGTGGTGGGGGGAACAGCCGGCCCCGGCTGGGGGACCCTTGAAGCCACTGGCCCTGTACCCGTATTGCCATCTGTTACAGGAGGGTGAGGGACAGTCACCCTGATTCAGCCTGGATGACACCAAGGAGTTAAACTGTCTCTGGAGACCCCCAGCCAGAACCTCTGCCTCTTCTTCTCCTTGCTCTCTGGGAAGCGGGTTCTGGGGAGGTGGGGTGGCCTTGGCTTGGAAGTGCCAGTCACCCGGGTGCCTCTCCCTTGCAGTAACAGGTGACTGGTGCAGGGTCAGCCGGGGCCATGGCAACAGCACTGACCACAGTTCACTCCCTCCCGGCCCTGGAGGCTGGAGGAATGAGATCAAGGGGTCCCAGGCTGGCCCCGCCCAGGCGTACAGACACCGCCCTCTGCCGGCGTCCTCGCAGGGTGGCCCCTCTGTATTTGTCCTCAACTCCTCTTCTTACAAGGACCCTAGTCCCAGGGATCGGGGCACTCTGACGGCCTGTTTGACGTCATCACCTCTGCAAAGACCCAACTCCAAGAGTAGCCATTCTAACTCCTGGCTGGGGCTTCAACCTGTGGATTTAGGGGTGAGGCCAGATACCAGGAGGGCCAGCAAGCCAACGGGGCCCCGGTGTGGGCTGGGGGCTCGGGAGCAGGGACATTGGGCTGTGGGGGTGCTGGGTTGCGGGGGGCGGTGGGCATAGGACTCCCAGGGGTGGGCCATGGGGTGGGCATGGGGGATGGGGCCAGGGAAGGGCTGTGGGAGGCGGGGCCCAGGAAATGGGGAATGGGGGTGGGGTCCAGGGACAGCCAGTGGGCTGTCTCTGAGGGATTTCCAGGCGTGTGGGGCCTCAGCCCAGTCATATGTGGCCTCACCCAGCCCTGGCCTCCAGTCACTGTGTGGGGGCTCAACCTGGCCAGCTCAGCCCAGGACGGGATTGTCCTCATGGGACCCAACAGAGCCAGTGGGCCTTGTGGAGGTGAGGGGCAGGGGCTTGGGCCATCCCACCCCACGGGGGAACCCACCGCCCCAAACCGTAGGCTCGCCTGCGGCTCTGGGTTTAGTCTGTGGCTCAAGGGTCCCTGTCGCGTAGGCCAGCCACCCCGTTGTCTCCCTCGTGCTGCTGTGTTGGGAACGACTTCAAGCCTGTAACGAGTGGACAGGACAGAGTGGACGCCAGCCACGAGCCACAGCTTTCAGATGGCAGCAAGTGGCCACTGTGGTTCCAGCAGCTTCTCCACCGAGGAACCAAGCCCCAGCCCTGGGTGCCCCGATCCCCCTCCCTGGAGGCAGCTCCAGCCCAAATCCAGGGTCGGAGTTCTAGTTGCTGTCTCAAAATGGTTCAATATGTTGCCACATTTGCAAATACCAACAGAAGGTCCAGTTCATGTTCCCAGAAGTCGGTTTCGTGGCACCCCACATGGTGTGTGTGAATCTGCAGCTCGTCCTTTCGCTGTGTTATCTGGGGACCCGTCCACATGAGATACACACAGCTGGTGTAACGCCGGGTCGCACCCATGGAACACACGGATGTAGCCCCCGTCTCGGCGGGTGGCGTTTGGGCTGTTTGCACTCCCCTCCCCCAGGTGGGTGGCTCCCAGGAACCCCAGAAGCAGAACGGGGTCCTCGTGATGACAGGTCACAGCCATCCAGCAGGTGGAGGCTCAGAGACCCCATGGCCTCCCGCCGGGGACTGCACAGATCTGGCGGCATGTAGGGGTCATGGCGCAGGTTACCGTGCACACCTCCGCGTCCCTTGAGGATGGAGCCCCGTTGCGTGTTGCGTATGTTGTCGCCTGAGCGTCCTCCTGGGCGAAACACCCGCTCAGACGCTGTCTCGACCCCGTGGTGCACGTCTGAGGTGATGTTCGTAGATATCCCGGACCCGGGTCTCTCTCAACACCGGAGCCACCCACTTCCGCTCGGGACGAGTGTGTTTACTTTGTTGCCTCGTCTTCTGTCAGACACAATTTAAAAGCGTGATGGAGGGCCTGACACAGTGGCTCACACCGGTAATCCCAACACTTCGGGAGGCCGAGGCAGGAGAATCACTTGAAGCCAGGAGTTGGAGGCCAGCCTTGACAACATTGCAAGACCTCATCTCTACCAAAAATAAAAAGTTAGCCAGGCAGGGTGATGCACACCTGTAGTCCCAGCTACTTGGGAAGCGAAGGTGGAAGGATGGCCTGAGCCCAAGAGGTGGAGGCTGCGGTGAGCCATGATTGTGCCGCTGCCTTCCAGCCTAGACAACAGTGAGACTTTGACTCTGCATAAATAAAGTCAATCAATCAGCAAATATATGTGATGTAATCAAATGTAGCAGTCTTTCCTTTCGTGGTTCGTGATTTTAGTGACTTGGTTAAGAAACACTTTTCTACCCTGAGGTCACACAGATTTTTTTAAATATTTTTTTTATTGTCTTATGAGTTGGACTTTCACTTTGTCGTCCAAGCTGGAGGGCAGTGGCATGCTTGCAGCCACTGCAGCCTCGACCTGCTGGGCTCGGGTGATCCCTCAGCCTCAGCCTTCCAAGTAGCAGGAATTACAGGTGCGCGCCATCACACTGGCCAATTTTTTGGTTTATCGTAGAGAAGAGGTCTTGACAAGTTGCCCAAGCTGGTCTCGAACCCTGGGTTCAAGTAACCCTCTTGCCTCTGCCCCCCACAGTGCTGGGATGACAGGCATGACCCAACAAGTCACATCTATTATGCCTTTGTTTCTTCCTGGAAGTTTTAGATTCAGCTTTTCTGATCTGAGTGATGTCATCCACCTGACACTGTTTTGGTTCAGCACATGGTGTGGACACTCACTTTCAGTGTCTCACATGAGGAACCACGGACGGGGCGGGCAGGACTGAGTGGAAGGCAGGGTAGACCAGTTGCTCAGGACAGAGCTCAAATTCAGGACTGGCATGGCGGGGTGGGGGCTCCCAAAGCTACAGCCATGGGGAGCCAGTGCCCACCCCAGACCAACATCGCACACGCGGGGCTGTTCCCTCTGTCCCGTGGCCTGTCCCTGCACCAAAGCTTCTCTGCCTGAGGTCCATGAGGCAGACCCGCCTTGCTCTCCCGTGAACTTGCTTGACTCTGCCTGGCTCTTGGCTGTCCCTGCAGCTTTGGACAGGCCCGACCCCACGACAGGATGGCGAGGCTGTTTGCGGAGAGCCAGCCTCGTGTTTCACGACCGAATCCCTGCACTCACGAGCGGCGTCTCCATGAAGCCAGGTCTTCCTGGATGCCCACTGGCCATGCCCTCACCATGGCCTGGACACCCTCTCTCCGACAGCCCCAAGTCTCCCCACAGGCTCTGTGGCGGCTGTTGACAACTTGACCGCCTCTGTGCACACCCAGCAGCAGGGCCCAGTTTCGCATTCGCAGACTCGACAGGCACGGGAGCTGCACACAGCAGGCCGAAGTCCACAGTCCGCTCTCCCGCTCAGTCCTGTGTTGGGAACCCGCCCACACCAAGACACGCACTGCGGGTGCAACTGCCATGGGGAGCTCTTGTGGGCATACCCCGGATGGGCCCCCCACTTGGAGGGCTACTGAGCGATGTTTTGGTTATGTTTTCGCCTTTTCTTTCACCAACGGCGTGTCCAACAATCTCACTGAACGCAGAGCCCTCCCATGCGTTCAAATAACAGAATGTGGGTTCTCAGCTTTTCCATCTTGATAACCGTAGTAACTTTAACCCTTTACCCATCCAGGAAACAAAAGGGTAGCTCGCTGCCGTGTTCACTGAAGGTCACCTAGACACACTCTTTGAGGCTGAAGCAAATCGGACTGGCTTTCAATGTGAAAATAAAATATAAAAACTGTTCTTGGAGTTATTTCCAAACAGAACTTGTCTCTAATCCTCATGAGAATTACTTTAAAAAAGAGAGAGAAGCTGGGCTCGGTGGCTCAGCCTGTAATCCCGCACCTTGGGAGGCTGAGGTGAGTGGATTGCCTGAGCCTGCGGGTTCGAGACCCACCTGGGCAACTTGGCGAGACCTCATCTCTACAATAAATAAAAAACCAGCCGGGTGTGGTAGCATGCGCCTGTAGTTCTGGCTACTCGGAAAGCTGAGGTGGAAGGATCACTGGAGTCCAGCAGGTCGAGGCTGCAGTGGCCGGGAGCAGCCACTGCACTCCCATCTGGGTGACAGAGTGAGACTCCAACTCAAAAAAAAAAAAGGCAGAGAAGATAATTACTATTTTTTGTAATTCTCTCCTTTTTTTGAAATCTTGGGGTAAACATTATAGCTGCCAACACCACTGGTGAGCGTCCTCGGGTTAAATGGGGAAAGGCTTAAATCAGAGCAGTGCCGAGCCCAGGGGTTCGAGACCAGCCTGGGCAGGGACATCAAGTACACCCCCCAACCCCCCATTTAATTCTGACACTAAAGTTTAACCAGAACTGAAAACTCTGTGACCAGGTATAGTGGCTCACACCTGTCATCCCTGCACTTTGGGAGGCGGAGACGAGAGGACTGCCTGAGCCCACAGGTTCTAGCCCAGCCTGGGTAACTTGGCGAGACCTCGTCTCTACAATAAGTGAAAAAATGAGCTGGGTGTGGTGACGGAGGCCTGTGGTTCCAGGTATTTGGAAGGCTGAGGCGTGAGGACCGCCGGAGCCCAGCAGGTCAAGGCTGCGGTGGCTGTGAGTATGCCCCTACCCTCCAGCCTGGGTGTCAGAGTAAAACCCTGACTCAGAAAATCAATCAATCAATCAATAATAAATCAGGGCAGTGTCACCTCCTCCCAGTCCTGTGCTCACCTCCTCTCTCTTGTCTTGTTGGTGACACCCCACACCCTGTCTGGAATGTTCCCTGACTTTGTGGGAGTGACTGACGTCCCGCTGAGGGGTGGGAGGGTGCTGTGACTTGTGGGCAGAAACTCCTGAACGCTTAAAACGGTCTCCTTCTGCCCTGGTTTACTTTTTACGGAAAATCAAGACACTTGGTTCACTTCTACCAGACACCCGCTCCACACCTGTTGGGATCTTAGGGTTCTGCTCTTAAATCCATCCAAGGGGACACGGAACATCTCTGGCACCCTCTTCTGCTCAGTAGCGATATTGCAACTCCAGTGCCTGGTGTCCGAGCCAAGCCAGGACTCCTACCAGGACAGCGGCCGGGCAAGACCGTGGCGCTTGTCTCCACCATGACAGGCCCTGCCCCTCACCTAGACCTGGAATGAGCAGCTATGAAGGGACCCCTGCTAGAGTTGTGACTGCAGCACGGCGTGGCCCACCCTGACCAGTGGCTGCACTGGTGGATTTTCTGCTGTCGAGCCATCCTTGAACTCCTGAGATGGCTCCCTAATTGCTGGCAATGATGGGGATCTAAGGGGTGGCCTCATACACCGCTCCTTGCCCCTGAGTGCTCGACTAACAGCAACAAGCACAAGTCTGGCTAGTGTGTGCAGGGCCAACACATACGGTTTCACCACCAAAACACTCTGAACCGGAGCCCACGGGCTACGTCCGTGGGTGAGGACTTCCTGACTCTACACCCAGAATTAGCCAGACTTGCCCTCCAGTACTGGCAGCAGTTGATGCAGCAAAGCCCGTGGGGTGGAAAGGTGGAGCACGGGCACTCCTGAAGGCGGCCCAGCCCTCAGACGGGGGTGGGGGGAAGTGCCCTGCTTCCTGTTTCAAACTCGGCTAACCCTTTCTGCCTCTCCATACTCCCAAGATGGGGAGGCTGCACCCCTGGGCCCAGGCCCGCAGTGTGGGCCCCGGCGATGACTTCGTATCTTCCCTCCCGAGTCTGATGTGCTAACAGGTCCCTTGGGGCGTCTGCAGCTGGGCTGAGCTGCGAGCTTTGTGTTTACGTTGCTCTCACACAGTTTTGGCACCAAGGTTATACTGGTTTCAAGGAGGAGAAGGCTCTGGCCTCCCGCTTCTCCCACCATCTGGAATGGTCTGTGGAACAAGTGCAGTGAAAGCCGCCCGGACTCCACGCCACCCAGGTCATGGTATGGCCACTGCCGTGGGTGGATGGTGGCCCCCGTGTCCTCTTCCCTGGAGCCCGTGAATGTGACCCTGTTTGGAAAAGGGGCCTTTGCAGACGTGATTAAGGCCTCAAGATAAGATCACCCTGGACTGTCAGGTGGGCCTTAAATCCAGGGACAAGAGTCCCGATAAGAGACACACAGGGGAGAAGCCGGGCGAAGACAGAGGCAGAGTTCAGGGTGACCCAGCTGCGAGCCCAGGGACACCTGGACCCTGGAAGCTGGAAGAGGCAGAAAAGGCCCCCGGAGCCACGAGAGCAGCGTGGTCCCGCCAGCCTCGATCTGGGAATTCCGGCCCCAGGACTGTGAGAGGAGGAATTCCTGTTGCTTGAAGCCACCTGGTCTGTGGCCACATGTTAGAGCAGCCCCGAAGCCAACACAGCCACACCCACAGCTTGCTTTGGCCAAGGAACGGCAGCAAATTTGACGCAGCGGGAGGGGGAGGGTAAGGCTGGGCCCTGTTCTCCCTGCCCTCGGAAACCAGGTGGCCACCAGGTGGACAGTAGCTTCTTCCAGGAATGAGAGCACTCGGCCCTGATCCAAGGGGGCTGGGGGCCCACCAGGCAGGGTGTCTCTGCTGTCCACTCTGGGGCCAGCCCAGAGAGGGGACAGGGGCAGCCGAGGGTCCCTTTCCCAAGTCACTCGCCCAAGAGGCCCAGGAGGACCCAGCTCGGGGCATGAGCTGGGTGGGGCAGAGGGCACTGGGGGCGAAGTCGGAGGCTGCTCGGTGACTAGACCTCCTCCTGACCAGGGCTAGGCCCCTGCCGCTCGCTGCCCCCACCCCTACATGTCCCGCCTTCCTCTGATGGGGGCTCCCACCTGACCCCCATACCCTGCCCTTGGGTCCTGGGACCTCGGGTGCTGGGCACGGAGAAGCCAAAGGGAAGATCGGGGTGGGCAGCGGGCCGGGCCTGTTCTGGGAAAGGGGTCTGCCAGGGGCAGGGGTTGGGACGGCTCCAGGGAAGGGGGGGCTGTTCTGGGGGAAGGGGCCGGGCCTGGGGAAGGGGCGGAGCTTTTGCTGAGGAAGGATTGGGTCTGGAAAAGGGGTGGAACTCTCACT
>NW_007070600.1:19992-22140 GCF_000164805.1 Carlito syrichta
AAGGGGCGGGGCCTGGGGAAAGGGGCAGGGTCTGCTTACTGAGCTTGCCCAGGGTGGCCCCTGCTTTACAAAGGGTGCGGTGGGGAAGGGCAGGCAGAGGCCTAGCGGCACCCTCGCCCACCCTAGGTCGCCCTAGAACCCTCTCTTCACAGCAGTAGCAGGGAGGCAGGTGAGGCAGCTGGCCAGAGCCTGACCGCCTCCTCCTGACCAGAACTCAGGCCGCAGCCCCACACTCCACCCTGCCCATGGCCCGGCCTGTGCTGGAGCTGCAGGGACACCTCCAGGCGGAGAAGCGACTGGCTGCTGGGACAGGCCGGGAGCACAGGCCGCACGCTAAGTGGCCAGGGGCCACTGCCTTCTGGCTCCGGGAGGGGACACAGGAACGACTCTGAGGGGCACACGGCCCGCTTTGCGGAAGGGCCGGCTCCGAAGCCCCGCGGACCCCACGTGGCCATGCCAGGAGGAGCCTTGGGGGCTCCGAGGCAAGCCTGGGCCGACGGCCCACCCGGGGAGCCCGCAGACCTGGACAGTGCGGCTTCGGGGTCACCAGAGGGTGCTGGTGAAAGCCCCCCAGGCCAAGCCGGCCCCACGCCGATGAGGCGACCAGCCTTCCCGGCCCCGTCTGCAGCCCTCCCAGGGGTCAACCGGGAAGGGGCGCCTGGGGAACAGCGGCCTCAGCCCAGCCCCAAGGAGGCAGTGATGGAGAGCAGGAAGGGGGCTCTGGCGCCAGCCGCCCTGGCTTTGCAGTGTGGAGGCTGGCCCGGGGGTCCACCCTCCTGAGAGACCGATCGGGTGTCAGGTGTGACAGATGGGCCTGGGGACGGACGTCCTCCCCTTTGCCTTCAGAGGACGCTCAAGGAAGGATCACTGCCCTCAGGGGCCTCGGCCCAGGGACTGGGGCTCCCCCACCCCCTGCTGCCCTAGGCAGGAGACGCTGGCCCCTCTGAACCCATGAGCCCTCCTCTGGGCCCAGACACCCCTACAAGTCTCATGGGGAAGCCGGGAGCTCAGCTCTGCAGACACACATGGACACCCGTGCCCAGGACGCACACCCACACAGGCACATGGACACACACACACACGGGGCCAGCTCTCCAGACACACATGGGCACCCATGCCCAGGACGCACACTTGCATGGGCACACATGCACACACACAGGGCCAGTTCTCCAGACAAACGTGGGTACCCGTGCCCAGCACACACACCACACACACACGGGGCCAGTTCTCCGGGGGACCCACATAGCCAACCAGCACTTGTGCAGCGTTTGGAAGGGGCTGCCGACCTGCCTGGCAGTGCCCAGAGAGCCCCAGAAGGACCGCAGGCCCCAGCCACCTTTTGTCACTTTGCAGCAGGAGCCGACCCCTTGTTGGCTCACAGTGACCCGGGGACTGAGACCTTCTCTGTGTCCCCAGGGCAGACCCAGGGAGAGGTGAGTTTCGCACGTGTAGCAGTGAGCAGACACGTTCTCCCAGAGCCAGCTGGCCCCGGGGCCGGACAAAGTCCTCACCAGCCGGCAAAAGACCAGAAACAGCGATGAAGGAACCCGAGCCTTTTTCACAGGTAGGGGCTGGAGGGCTTTGTGGAAGGAGGGGTCCAGCCTCACGGTGACATCCCAGCAGAACTCTGCACTGGCTGAGAGCGGGGAGCCCCAGGGAGGGCAGACCCTGGTGTGTGTCCCCGTGCCCCGAGGGCCAAGGGGCCCTCTCAGAGCCGTCCTGCCCCCGAACCTGCCAGGCCTGGGCCATGCCCAGCCGCCGACCCAGACCCCCACAGCACCACGCAGTGAGGCTCGTCTGCTGTGTTTATTATCAAGAAGCAAAGGATTAAACAAAGGCTCAGAAAATAAATATCCGAGATAGGAAATCAAGCTCAGGAGGCCAGGGGCCAGCGGGGGAGGCCATGTGGGGCCGAGGCCAGCGCGGTCAGCCCCTCCACAGGTGCCGGGGGGAGCGCCGGTCGCGGCTGGGAGCCTGCTGTGGGAACTGGCACACGGTGTCCTGGCACAGGCAGCTCTCGATGTGGGTGTAGGTGTGGCTCAGTGAGCCGCCGTGGGGGCAGCTGAGGACCACCTGGCGCTCGCTGGTCTTGTCCTCTCTGCAGCAGGAACACTTGTGGTCCAGGGCCTGGGCCTCGGCCGAGTACCT
>NW_007070600.1:22256-22835 GCF_000164805.1 Carlito syrichta
GCCCGCCCGCCCGCCCCCGGGGCCTGGAACTCACATGGCAAACGTCCCACAGGACCCTGAGCAGAGGTTCATGGTGACTGTCTTGGTGCAGCCGGCATGTGAGAGCTCCCTGGTCACCGGGACCGTGCTGCAGGGGATTCTGGACTCATTTCGAGGGATGCCTTGGTGGGAGAGAGGGGGCAGGCTCAGGGTGGGGCGCCACGCTTCGGGGGCGGACACACGGATCTCCCTCCCCAAGGACCACAGCCCGCCCCCGTCTGGCCCTTCTCGCCTCCCCTCGGCCAGCGCCCATCCTCCAGCGTCCCTCAGCAGCTGGGCTCCACCCTGCCCCTCCCTGGGAAGGGGACTCAGCTGCCTGGGCACCCCTGGTGAGGCCCTCAAACTCGGCACCCAGACAAGGGCAGGAGGCAGAGGGGACGGGCCCAGCACCAGCCCCGGCCCTCCGCCACCACCGCCGTGCCGCAAGCTGGCTGTACTCACAGGTCCTGCAGCAGCCGTTGGGCATGAACGTGATGGAGCCCTGCAAGGGAGGGGAGGGTAAGCCCGGCCCGACCCCCGGGGGCCCCACCCTGCCACGGA
>NW_007070600.1:22980-24316 GCF_000164805.1 Carlito syrichta
AGTACAGCCCCCGGGACCCCGGGAGCCCCTCCCGGCGGAGCGCCTCAGCCACCCGGAAGGCCGCTCACCGGGACGCAGATGCTGGGGTCGAAGTCGGGGCAGGTGATGTTCGAGACGGACGAGATGAGCTGGTTGTGAATCTTCACGCAGCTGAAGAAGCTGCAGTTGTTCTTGGGGTCACTCTTGAAGTCTCCAGGCTGAGGGGGAGGGGCCGGGTGAGGGCGGCAGGCAGGCCCAGCCCAGAGGCCGGCCCGGGAAGACCAACACCCGCACGGGGGCCTTCTGGACAAGACTGCGGCCTGGGGCCGGAGCCACAGGATCAGGGCCATGGGGCGGGACCCCAGGGCAGGCACCAGCCTAGAGTCCACGACGCCACCAGGATCAGTCCACACCCTCACTCCCTAAACCTACAGCCTGGACCTCACTTGGGAAAGGGTCTTGGAATTAAGTGAAGGGTGTTAAGATGCAATTGTCCTGGGTTAGGGGTGGGCCCGAGTCCTTGTGAGAGGCAGAAGGGGAGACACAGACACAGGGGAGGAGGCCACAAGACCCCGAGGCAGACTGGAGCGATGTGGCCACAAGCCAAGGGATGCCTGGAGCCCCCAGGGGCAGGAAAAGGCAGGAAGGTCCCCCCAGAGCCTGGGAGACACCTTGATCTTGACCTCCAGGCTTGGGACTGGGCGAGCCCGTGTCTGTGTTAAGAAACCCAGGGGTGGGCATCTGCCACAGCGGCCCCAGCACCGCGCAGGCCGCGTGGGACGGAAGGGCTCGGCCGGGGAGCCTGGGAGGCCCTGCCGCGTGGGGCGACGCGCACCTTGAGGACCAAGTGCTGGCCGCCGGTCGAGGTGATCACGCAGTGGGTCTGCTCGCACTTCTTGCAGCACTCGCCGGGGGCCTCCACCAGCTCGAAGCCCTGTGGACACGGATGCCGGTGAGCCAGGCCTGTCCCTCCACGCCAGGCCCCAGGCCGCTGAACCTCCATGAGGGGCTGAGGTGGAGACATGGGCCCCGGCGCTTTACAGGTGGGAAGAGGGGGGCAGGGCACCGCTTACGAGGCTGCAGGTGTTGCTGCAGGGCACGTGGGTGCAGGCGATGACATTGAGCCGGGTGTTGTTGTCCACAGCCTCGGTGCAATTGCAGTTCTGGCACTTGGAGGAATACACTGGAGACCCGGGCTTTGGGCACGGGAGAGGCGTGAGGCGGGCCCTTGCCATGCCCCGGCCGGCCCGAGAGCCTGCCTGGAACACCCCCAGCCCCACCCCACCCTGCGGCCCCTTCCCTCCTCCCCTCCGGCCCAGCCCAGGCCTACCTGGTACTCAGCATTCTGGTGGACACA
>NW_007070600.1:24581-25681 GCF_000164805.1 Carlito syrichta
GCCTACCACACGAATAGAGCGGGCAGCACCTCCCAGGCACCATCTTGCTCTTCACTTCGAAGCCCAGCGGGCACAAGGGAGGTTTCTCCGTGCACAGGCTGGCGTTGCACTCTGAAGACAGGGCACACTCACGGCGGTGAGGGCAGTGCCCACAGACGGAGCCCAACACCACGCGCCGGGCAAGCCCGGGAGCCTCTGCGGGTCCCCTCCCCCGAAGCTGGCCCTTGCAGCAGGGACACCCGGCCTGGGCTCAGCGTGTGGGTGAGCATGTCCTGAGGCCTTAGCCTCCGGCCTCGAGGCCAGCTGGTCCCCAGTTCGCCGAGGAGGGGACAGCAGGCAGCCCAGCCCATGGGGGCCCCAGGAGGGGACATGCCCAGGGTGGCTCCCTGGACCAGGGGTGGCCTTACTGCAGACAGTGATGTTGCAGCAGGTGTCCGCAGGGTCGACTTCCGTGACCAGGTAGGTGCCGTCTTCGCCGCAATGGCTGGGGGGCTTCTGGCTGCACTCCTTGGGCTGGCAGACAATGCCACTGCCACCCTCCAGGCAGACGCAGTCCTTGCAGTCGAACTCAAAGTGCTCCCCAAACTGCAGGGAGGGGGAGTGAGAGGGAGAAGAGGGGGCGCTGGGCAGGCCTCTGCGGCCAGCAAGGAGAAACAGCCGCACTGGACCCACGCCAAGGGGCCCTCCCCACCTCCAAGAACACAGGCCAGTCTGGGGCAGGATGGCTGCCACGCACTCAGGCATCGGGCCTCTCATTCCACAGACCCGTGGCCCACTCGCCAGTGCCTGCACCACGGGCCTGCCATGGCAGCTGCTCCACCCACGTCTCTTGGGCCAAGGAGTCAACCACGTGGCTGTGGCCCCAGGGAGGAGACACAGACAGGACAGAGGGGCCAAAGTGTCGTATCAGGGTTAGAAAGAGCATTGTGTGACGGATGGCTCAGCGGGTGGATGCATGGAAGGAAGGTGAGTGGATGGATGGGTGGGTGGGTGGGTGGAGAATGAATGGATGCATAGATGGACAGAGAATTAGTTGAATGGATGGGTGGCTAGGTGGATAGAGGATGAATGGATGAACGGATATGCAGGTAGATGGGTGG
>NW_007070601.1:0-2178 GCF_000164805.1 Carlito syrichta
CCCCACTCTCCTCCTGCCGCCTCGGGCTGGAGTCCCTCCCCACTCCGCATTCCACAGCCACCGCGACAGGGCTCCTGCCCCAGACAGCCCTGCTGGTTGTTTTGTTTTTTATTTGTTGTGCGATGAGGGTCTTGCCATGTTGCCCAGGCCAGTCTGACTCCTCGAGTGAGTTTCCTGCTTCAGCTTCCTAAAACGCTGGGACTCGGGCATGAGCCATCGTGCCTGGCCAACGCTGCTGTTGAGGCAGCCCAGCCAGGGGGCCTCGTGCCCCCCGACACCACGCCTTCCAGGGGGCACCTTCCCACCCCTTTCCCTGCAGCAGAAGGGCCAGGGTCTCCGCTGGCCCCCAGGACCCACACTGCCCTCAGGCCTGCCCAGAACTGAAGCTGCCCGCCACCGGAGGCTGCCAGCCCAGGGTCCCCTGGGAAGCCACGCCAGGCCTGAGGGTGGGCCCTAGGCTTGCTGAGCCCAGGGCCCCTCCGGCCGGACCCAGGGAAGGGGCCAGGGGACCAGACGGACCCAGTGCAGGGAGAGGTCAGTCCCGTGCTCTGGGAGCCAGAGTGGGGTCCGGATGGGCTGACTTGTCCCCGGCTCTGGCCACACAGCGCCTGGCAGCTCCCAGCAGCTGCTGCAGCTAACGGGAGCCTCGCCCAGTGCCCAGCCTGAGTGTGGCCTCGAGCACGCCCAGTGGCGGGTGGGGTGAGAAGACTGCCCACGGCCTGGAGACAGCGTGGAGGCGCGAGCCCACCGGCCCATGGACGGCGCCCAGGGATGTGGCAGGGGAGGGGCGAGCCTGGGTGGACGGGCCAGAGTGTGTGCGACCAGAAGCTGGCTCGGTGGCAGGTGATCTGGCTACTGAGAGGGTCTGTCCTTGAAAGCTGAGCTTGGGCACAGCCAGGGGTGGGTGGGGTCTGCCCGCCCTACAGAGGTCAACCCTTCTGCCCCGACACTCCCCCCGGCTGTGGGACAGGAGTGCGCCGTGGCGCTGTCCTCGCTGCTGACCATGGCCAGGACCCCTGGGAGCAGGTGAGACTGGGCCACCCTCCTGACCACCGGGCACATTGTCACGCCCTGTACAGGCAAGGCCACGGAGCTGAGGGGGTTCCTGCGGGGCAGGGCCCGGCCTGCTGTTGGCTCCCAGGTCTCTTGGGTCTTCTAGGCCCCAGTGGGGAGCCACGGGGGAGCAGAGGGACAGACGGGGCACGTGGGCGCCCACACACGGCCTGGCCCAGTCACCACCCCAAGGACCGGGGTGGGACGTGGCCTGGGCCCGAGTCCCCCGGGGGCAGGAGGGTGGGTGGCCCTGCCCCTCTCACTGTCTGGGGGAGGCTGGATGCCCAGGGGAGATGAGGCCCAGCAGTGGCCCCTGCAGGCCGACCCCGAGTCCAGCGCCGGGCTGGGGCGTGTCCTGCCTGGAGGAAGCACAGCAGGGCCGGGGATGGCCTGGAGGAAGCACATCAGGGCCGGGGATGGCGGGTCCCCGAGCAAGGAAAACCGTCATCTAAGCCCCAAATGGCCTGCGCCACCCGCCTCTGCCTTCCAAGGACAGCAGACGCTCCTGTCAGCAGGAAGATGAGCTGTTCCCAGCTCCCCTCGCCCCTCAGGGACACGCGAAGGGCGCGGGAGGACTCCATGCGGGGCAGCTGACGCCACGCTGGGTGCCGGGAGCAGATGCCTTTCCTTGGGGCCTGGCGGGTCCCCGAGACGGGCCTGGGCAGGAAGGGACCCCGCGGCCCTACCCCAAGTCCCTCCCCTGGCGGTGCCAGCCCTGGTGGAAACGGACTTCATAAGCATTCCACGCAGCAGCCGGGAAAGACCCACTGGCTGCCACGGGCACTGTCACACGCGCTGTGACAGCAAGAGTCCACGCCATCACAGATGCCCCACACGTCACATGCAGTCACACGCGTGGCCTCGTCCTGTGTCCCCAGAGCTGTCCGTTACCCCTTCTGACCCCACAGGCCGGTCCCCGGGCCCTGGCAGACGTGCGTGCACTGATGCACACACGCACGTGGTTCTAAGATTACCTGTAATTTTGAAAATGTTTGTGTGCAGCTTTTAAAACATTTTGGCAGGAAAATTATAGCCTCAAAGTGCAAGAGAAAAGAGTCCCATTGGACTCGGAGGCAGAGCATCAAAGGCGGGACCAGCAGCACGAGGGCCGCAGGAGGCCCGGAG
>NW_007070601.1:2277-4074 GCF_000164805.1 Carlito syrichta
CCGTGGGGCCCTGGGAATGGCGCCGGGGCACTGCCCGGGGGCACTGCCTGTCTCCCCTCACACCCCAGTGGGCTCTGTCCCCTGCACAGCACTTGCCCAGCCTCTGCGAGATGGAGACCGTCCTCTGGCGATCTCCCAGGCTCTGCCCTGCCTGACCCTGACCTTTAGCAGTCCAAGACTGACGGTCGCAGCTCCGGGGAGCTGCCCCACCCAGCATGCAGTCCGGCGCCTGGCGTGGCAGTGATCCTGGCGTCCGTTTACCGGGCCCCTTTTCTTGCCAGCACATTCTGGGGTTGGCCTCAGGCTGGGAACCTACGGTGACTGTCTGTGGAACGGGCCCCCCTCCAGGCCCAGGGGGCAGTGCCGGCCAGCCCTCTGCCCATCTCACGGCTCAGTGCGGCAGATGGCCGGGCCACCCGCCATGTCCCTGGAATGGGTGGAGGGCTGGGTCCCTGCAGGGGCCAGGGCTGTGCCCAGAGGCAGGGACACGGGCAGCCAGGCTGGCGGGCACACGCCCCATCGCAGCTGGGATGCTGGTGACCAGGTGTGACGAGTCCGTCAACTCAGTCTGTGCAAGTGGCCGTGATCTGCCTCCCTAAAGCCCCATGCCCCAGGCAAAGACATGCAGGAAATGGTCAAGCCGCCGGTCTCCACATTCTCCTCCTCCTCTGGTCACTCACCGCTGACCTGGGAGCTCCAGGTGCCCCCAGGGCTCAGAGATGGGTACCAGTGTCCTAGGAGACCAGTATTCTGGGGGCAGAGTAGCCCTCACCCGCAGGTCTCCCCTCCGAGAGTCCCAGAGCTGGGTCTTACAGGGTGAGTAGGAGTTTGCTGGGGGTGGGGAGAAAGGCGCATGGGGGAGACTATGACCTGGCGAGGCAGGGTGTTGTGGGAGTGGAGGGGAACAGGCCGTTGCCAGGCTGGGACAGACGGCCAGGGCAACACGTCAGCAGGTGCAGCAGGAACGCTGTGCCCCACCTGGGCGTCCTGACCTCCTCGCCCGCCCCTGCAGCCCTCACAGCCGAGGCCACATCTCTGCCTTATCTCTCCACAGGGTTGCTTGCCTGGACGTGCAGAGATCATGGAGTTGCGTCCGGTCGCCGTGGTTAGGTGTCCCCACCCTACTGGGGAACCATGAGCTCCCCAACCAGTGGACACGGCCGTGGTTTCCACGTCAGGCCTTGATTCAGAAACCGACGGCCATATCACTGCCGTCCCCACCACAGGAGCTGAGACGTTCAGGCCGGCAAAGGGAGGCCCCGGGCGCTGGACGCAGAGCCTTTGCCGCCCGGGGACAGGCCCTCCCAGAGCCCAGGACACTCTGGCCCTCAGCCCAGCCCAGGAAAGGGGCAGGCGCTCCTGGGAGCACCCCAGTGGCCGGCTGCCCCCCGCGACCCTCCTCGGGAAGAACAGAGCCTGGGCAGTGGGGTCTGCGGATGCCAGCCCAGCCCCTCTGTCCCCTCCCAGCTGGGACACGGACCACCCGGCTGACACGGCACCTCTTCTGGCCCTGCCTCTGCCCGCAGGGCTCGACCTGGGGCTCAGCAGACTGTGTGGCCGAGCCGAGAGCCTCCCACACCTGCTCACCTCCGTGTCGGGCCGCCCTCGGGGGACCCTGACCCTGAGCAGTCATGTGGTGCAGAGGGGAAACTGAGGCCGAGGAGAATGGACACTGGCCTGGGCTCCACAGGGGCAGGCAGGGCTGTGACCTCCCACCCTGGATGGGCCCTGGGGTGGGGGGGAGGGGGCAGGAAGGACCCCGCCTGGGGAGCTGTGGGGCTCAGCCGGCCCCGAGCA
>NW_007070601.1:4700-5783 GCF_000164805.1 Carlito syrichta
CTGAGCAGACCCTCCCCGGAGCCTGCCCTTACAGATTCCTGACGGCACCCGCCAGGGAGCGCCATCAGATGCGGCACCCAAGTGAGAGGGGGGTAACCTGGAGCTGACCCTGCCTCCCCCGCCCCTGCTGCCCCCAAGAGGACCCCGGTCTCAGCCAGGGACCCAGCCCTGGCTGGAGGTCGGTCAGGCCTCGGCTTCAAGCCCCCGCCGTCTGCGGGGGGAGCCCCTGGCCTGGCCCCCAGGCCTCAGACCCTCATGGGCAGGGCTGAGGCTGGTCTGAGGCCAGCAGCGGGGGCTCCGTTTGTTGGGGGGGGAGTGTAATTGGGTAATAAAAGGGAATTGGATTTTCCAGCCCAGGAGAGTCCCAAGGGGGCTCCGGATTGGTTCTTTTCTGGCTGAGGACATCAAGGAGCATGCCTGCCCTGCGGCGGAAGGGGAGGCTTCTGGAGTTCAGAGTGAAGACAGCCCCTCCAGGGAGCCCTGAGGGGGGGCTCTCTGAATGGATGGAGCCCCCCCGAGGTCCTCCTTCTTGTCCTGAAGGCCAGTGTCCAGGCCCCGAAGGAGGGAGGATGAGGGGAGCCCTCCACCATCACAGCGACGCCATGGGCTGTTGACCCGGACGCCCTGCCACCTCCCCTGCGAACTCTGCCGCCGCTTGGCGCTAACCACGCCGCTGCCCGCCGCAGCAGCTGAGCTTCAGACAGCCCCCCCACTTGGCCTGGCCGCAGCTCCCACCCATGCCTGCCTCACCCACCCAGGGTGGGTGACCCTGCCTCACCGCCAGGGTGCCCCTCCTGGAGGTGGACATCTAGGGCAGGAGCCTCCCTGGGTCACACCCCACGGGCAGACTCCTGGCACCCCCATGAGCTGGGGAGACGCGAGCGGCCCGGGAGGGAAAGGGAACTCAGAGGCGGGCCCAGGTCTGTGAACCGTGCCGGCAGGGGCCAAGGCCACGGCCGCGCTCCCAGCTGCAGAAGAGGCGCCGGGGAATGACCTTGGGCGGCCTCCGCCGGCCCTGCCAGGGGAGCCCCAGACCCGACCCAGGGAGCCCGGGGCCACCGCACCCCAGCTCCCCTCACAGGG
>NW_007070602.1:0-2855 GCF_000164805.1 Carlito syrichta
GGAGGACGGAAGATGGAGGGACAGATGGATAGAGAACGATAGAGAATGGATGGCTGGATGGGTAGATGGACAGATGGACGGATGGACGGGTGGGTGGGTGGATGAGTGGAGGCTAAATGGATGGATAGATGGACAGAGACTTAATGAACGGGTGGAGATAGGTGGACAGGATGGATGGATGGATGGCTGTACAGATAGACGGGTGGGTGGGTGGCGGATGGATGGATGGACGGATGGATGGGTAGATGAACAGATGGGTGGAGGTACAGATAGACAGGTGGGTGGGCGGATGCACGGACGGCGGATGGGGAGGTGGATGGGTGGGCACATGGGCGCATGGGCGGACGGGGAGGTGAACGTCCTTCCGCCTCAGCCCTCTGGGACCCACATGACTCATTATTCAGTCTTGGAGGCTCCCAGGCTTCGTGTTCACCCCTCACCCCCCACTCAGAGTTTATGGGGAAATTCCCCCAGCACCAAGGAGAAGGGCCTACCTTTCTGGGCACGTTGTCTGGCCCCACACAGCCTAGGGAGAGGGAGAAAACACGTCCCATTAGCAGAATCCTTGTGGTGCAGGGACTGGGTCAGCCCCGTGGCCCCAGCCTCGGACACCCGGGAGGAGGCAGGAAGTGAGCAGGTGGCATACCGCACATCTCCACGCAGACGTCAAAGCCGGGGGCATAGTTTATGGTGCCCTTGGGACAGAAGCAGCCTTCCACCAGGCCTGTGGAGTTCTGCTGGGAAGAGCTGGGGGCGGGAGGGCGTCGTCAGGCGTTTGGGCAGGGCTGGGAGCTGCAGGACTGGGGAGCGGGCACGCGGGACTCCCACACCCAGAAAATATTGTCCTGCCAGGGGGTAAGCCCATGGTCCCGGTGGCCCTCAGGTGACAGACCTGGACTTGCAAGTGGGCTCTTCTGCGGGGCCACAGGCTTGGTACTCCTTGTGAGCTGGGCACTGCACCGCTGTGGGACAGGTCAGAGGGCCAAGTCAGGAGGAAAGTTCAGGCCTCCAAGTAAGAGCGCTGCCGTCCCCGTGCAAGACCCCACACACTGGTGGAGGGACCACTGCCCGGTACAGTCAGCCTCAGCCCTGTGTGTGTTCCTAGCTGGGTGGTGGGTGCCTGGCCGTGATGGCAAGGCTGGTGGGACTCCCGGTACCCCAGCTCCTCTGACCTGTCCTCCTTCCCCACCCAGGGTCTCACGCCCACTGCCCCTGCCTGCCTGGCCGTGGCCCACCCACCCCCAGCTTCAGGTTGGGCAAAGCCCCTGGCAGAGGCTAGAGCCCCATGTCTGGTTGGCAGGCCCCACATGGAGGGCAGGCAGGCGGCACTTACAGCAGGCCCCGCGTGTGTGGTTCCTCCAGTCGATGCAGACGCCCTGGTGGGAACAGAGGGCTGCGTAGGTCTGCAGACTGGCGCACTCCAGGCCCTCACCGGGCACGAAGCAGCTGTCAAACACGCAGGCGTCGTAGTAGTGCTGTGGGGGCACGAGGGCGTGACACTGGGCGAACAGGCTGTGGGGAGAGGCTGGGTCACGCTCCGGCCGGTGCCCACGGGCTGAGTCACATGGCACCTGCCTCCCACGCCCCACTACCCGGCGCCTCCACCAGGCTACCCTCCTGGAGCCTGGCCCGGCCTGCACCCGCCAGAGAGGTCCTGCGCTGACAGCCGTGCACAGGAACGGCGGCCAGTGGGGAATAAGAGAGCACTGCGGTCCATGGAGACAGAAGCCGGTCATCAGGTCCAGGATGTCCCTCGGCCGCCCCGGCTGAAGCCACTCACCTGGACCCCAGGGACGGGAGCAGGCTCCCCACAGCTGCAGCTTTGGAAGCCCCCTCTCTGCCGTGCCCACCCCGAGTGCGAGCTCTGTCCCAGGCAACTGTTCTACCCCAGCTTCGGGCTCAGCCAAGCTGCCCCATCAGGAGGCTGGAGAGGTCTGAGAGGTCTAGAAAGGCACGCGGTGGAGGGGGCTTGCCTAGGCCCTCAGTGGCTTAGCGCCTGTCTGTGGAGCCTGATCTCCTCCCTGTTAACGTGGCAGACACAGAGGCCAGGCAGCTTCCAGAGGCCCTGAGCCCCTAGTGTCCACAGCTGCCTAGAGCGGTCACCTGTCTTTGATGAGCTGGCAGAGACGAGACGCTGTGCAGTTTTTAGGTGGGGTGGGTCTGCCAGCCCCTGGGGTCGTGATGGTCGGGCGCTTGGTCGTAGAGCTGCCTTGAGGACAGTGTGGCTTGGATGGGTCATTCACCACCCAGTCGTCAGCCGCAATCTCGCAGTCAGAGATGACCTCCTCACTGGGCAGGACGCAGTCATCCGCAGTGTTGTTGGTACAGGTGCCTGCGTCAGTGAGAGGCCGCGTCACACGAGCACCGGGCCACCCGCCGACGGGCAAGGCCCTCCTTCCTCCCACCCAGGCCCCCCGGGACCCGCTGCCCAGGCCAAGGGTAGAGGCCAAGCCAGGCCGCCCATGGACAGGCAAGTCTGGGACGTGGCCACGCGGCCCCAGCAGTGGGTGGGAAGCTCCTAGCTGGGCCCCCGGCACGCCCAGCCGGCCTCGGCCCTCCTGGGACCCACCGCACTGGCCCTTGGTGTTGTTGCCAAACAAGCGATAGGGCAGCCGGACGGAGAAGGACAGCCCGTTGTAGGAGACGAGGGCGCCCAGCTCGGGGATGTCCACCATGTAGTTGATGCCCGACTGGTACACCTGCAGCCCATACTTCTTGTAGGGCAGCGCCACCGCCTGCCCGTTCACCTGCACCTGCAGGAGATGCCCGGGTCAGGGAGCCCGGGGGAGCTGGAGGCCGTCCGGCCCGGAGGCTGCCCCGCCCTGTCTCTGCGGGCATCCCGGACTGACGCGACG
>NW_007070602.1:3436-5887 GCF_000164805.1 Carlito syrichta
GCCCCCACCGGGCCAGCCCTCCCCGGGGATGGGGCACAGGGAGGGGTGAGAAGCCTTGAGCCACACCCCCAGGAGCCTGGGCCCCACCCAGGAGGAGGGGCAGGGGAAGGCCCGAGGCGCCCTGCAGGTGGGGTCCCGCCTGGGGCCCGCCCCTCCCTCCCCACGACCCCAGGACCCCGTGGAGGAGGGACTCACAGTCGCACTCCCAGTGCCAGCAGCAGCCGTCAGGGTCCATGACGCGCACGGGCTTGAGGCCGTTGGAGCAGGTGGGCATGGGCGGGGGCTTGCACTCCACCTCCACGATCTCCACTGTGTTGTCATGCTTGCAAATGGCCATGAGGCACTCGCACAGCCACCAGGTCTCGTTCTCCTGCGGGCCGGGCGAGGGGCCGTCAGCCGACCCGCCAACCGGGACCCACAGCCGCCTCTTCTCAGCCCGCACCGGAGGCTGAGGGCCCCACCCGGGGCTGGAGGCCGAGGGTCCTGCCACAGCCAGCCACCTCGCTGGGCACAGAGGGCATGGTGACCAGGCCAAGGGCAGGGTGACCAGGCCAAGGGGAGGGTGACCAGGCCAAGGGCAGGATGACCAGGCCAAGGACAGGGCGACCAGGCCAAGGACGGGGCGACCAGGCCAAGAGCTCGGTGACCAGGCCAAGGGCAGGGCGACCAGGCCAAGGGCACTGTGACCAGGCCAAGGGCAGGGTGACCAGGCCAAGGACACGGTGACAGGCCAAGAGCTCGGTGACCGGGCCAGGGCAGGATGACCAGGTATGGCAGGCACAGTGATCAGGCCAGGGGCTCTACAGACCCTGTGCCTGGGAAGCTGCTGGAAGGCTCAGCCCTTGGATGACTGGCAAGAAGGTGGTACCTGAGGCCTTGGGTGCCCGGACAGGGCTGCACTCAGTGCCAAAGGAACAAAGCCACCCACAGTCCACTGACCTGTCTGGGAGGATCAAAGTCTGGGCACCCAGGGGGCTTGGTAGTGGCCGGTGTGCTGGGCGTCGAGGTCGTTGGCTTGGAGGGCGTGGGCGTGGGCTTGGAGGGCGTGGACGTGGGGGAGGGCGTGGACGGGCACGACCAGTTGTAGAACTCCAGGTTGCAGGTGACCGAGCAGTTCACATAGTAGCAGGTGTCTCCATGCGTGCCGTTGTACACCATCTCCCCTGTGGGGACAGAGGCCCATTCTCACACCTCTGGAGGCAGGCCCCTGGGCCACACCAGCAGGTGCCCAGGGAGGCCACTAGAGAGAAGACCACCCACAACTGCATCTGAGCCCACGCCTACCTGGGCCTCAGCCCTGGTTCCCAACCCATGGGGACGCCAGGGCCCAGAGCAGCCCCACCGCCGAGCTTGGGAGCAAAAGCCTCTACCTGGCGCGTAAAAGTGGGTTTCATTCAAGATGCAGCATTTGACGAGGGTGGAAGAGCTGAAATATGAGGTCGTGGTCATGACGGTGGTCGGAGAGGACAGGGGGGTGGGCGTGGACGTCGAGGCGCTGGCGGTGGGGGTGCCCGTGGTGGTCGTGGACACGGTGCTGGGGGTGGAGGGCGGTGCGGTCGTGGTCCCACGGGTGGGGGTGCCTGTAGGGCAGAGGGCGCGTGAGGGCTGAGGCTTCACAGCCGCAGCTGGCACAGGGTCCTGACCGCTCACCCAAGATGGTGTGTGGGGAGGCGGGACCAGTAGCCCCATCCCGGGTCTCAGTCGTGAGGCAGGGCATGGCAGTGAGCAGCATCCTCGTACTCTGAGGGCACCAGGAGACCCACAGGGACCTTGGCACCCCAGATGGCATCCCAGTCTGTGGCCACGAGAAGCGTGGGGGGAGCTGCATGGGCATGGAGTGGTCTGGGAGGGCCCAGGCCGGCCCCAGAGCCTAGAAGGGGGGCACAGGTGGCAGGTGGGGCCCCCGGGCACGGCCCTGGCAGCCTCTGCCTTCCAGCCATGGAGGCTGTCCTCCAGCCATGGGTGAGGGCCGTCCGTCAAGGGCTGCTGCCCGGGGGTGCAGTGCAGGGGGCAAGCGGGCAGCTGGGGCACGGGGCACAAGTCTCAGGCCAGGCCTGGCAGGAGGAGTGGTAGCCACATCTGCTCACCTGGAGGTGTCGTGGTGGTCCGAGGCGGTGGAGATGGTGTGCGGCCTCCCGTCGTGGTGACCGTCGGGACTGTGCTGGACGTCTCCACAACAGGCGGGGACGTGGTCCGAACGGTGGTCGACTCCGGGGGAGGGGAGGTGGACGGAGAGGTCCGCGGGGTGGAGACCTCAACCGGGGGTTTGGGTGTGGTAGACCCAGCAGGAGGCGTTAAGGGTTTCTGGGTTGGGGTCTCTGGGCTTGTGGTGGTGGGTGTTGGGGTCGGGGTCCCTGAGGTGGTGGTGGTGGTGGTGGTGGGTGTTGGTGTCGGGGTCTCTGTGGTGGTGGGTGTTGGTGTCGGGGTCTCTGTGGTGGTGGTGTTTGTGTC
>NW_007070603.1:0-1208 GCF_000164805.1 Carlito syrichta
CATTGCCTCTTTCATGACTATACACAAAACTCCAATAATATCTTCAACTCTTGTTTTGAGGAAAAATTTCACCAAATCCTACTCATAGGTAAAGAAAACATCTGTGTACACACACACATTCACATGCCTACAAAGTATGGCAACATTAATGTTTAGAACATAAAAAAAGAGTCCCGAACTTTGCTACAAGCTGTTTATAAACATTTCTAGTTTTAAAGTTCCATATTGTGTGAAAAGATATTCTATAAAGATTGAGTTGTGTTTTATATGACTTATGCTTACATGTTTTATGATATATTGTTATGAACATGTTATATTTCTATGAGAAGAAAAAATGATTTTTTAAATTAGTAAAAAAAACTAGGCTATACTTTCCACTTTATTTGCTTCTAATAAAATAACTATAATAACACAGTTGCTCCCCAGACCTACTTTCAGTGACTTCCCTCAGGGCTGGGCTTGGCTATTCACAGTTAAATATTTGTTTATTCTGCTAAGGTAGACTAACAGTGAAGTGTATTCAAAAGTCAAATATGATATGGATATCAAAACACTGCAGTACAACAATGCACCTTTCATCCCTATCTTGTTTCAGGGAGAAAAATAGTGATAAAGACCAACACATTTCCTAAACATTGAAATCTGTTTTCCAAGTGATTGTGGTTATATATCCTTTTCTCTCTATCACATCCTATACTACTTTTTAGAATGCTTGTAGATAATTGTCAATTCTAAAACCTTACAGCTCATAAGAGGTAAACTACAAAACTATATTCAACTATATTCAAAAGTTGATCAGCAAAACAGTATGAATCAAGTGAAAATTAATATTACCAAAATTTGATGCATCTAAGTGCTTTTTGTTGGCAAATTTTGTATCACAAATCACTTTTCATGCTATTTAAAAATTAAACTTCAGATATACCAGAAAAGGTATTTATAAATAAATGCAATTCACTCACCTGGTAAGCCAGGTTCCCCCTTCTCTCCTTTTGAGCCCAGAAGACTTGGATCTATTGGTCCAGGAGGGCCTGGCAGGCCAGGCTCTCCTTTACCACCTTTCTCTCCTGCAGGGCCGGGAAGTCCTGGCTGACCCTGCAAGCCGTCATCACCTAAAATCAACATGTGTGTGGAATACACAAAAGATCGGTTTTACATTAATGCATATAATGTTATAAAATTAATTAATGCATATAAAATTATTCATA
>NW_007070604.1:0-1253 GCF_000164805.1 Carlito syrichta
CCACTACACTCCAGTCTGGGCAACAGAGTGAGACTCCAACTCAAAAAATAAAAAATAAAAATAGCAGTAAGAATAATGTAGTTCACCCTGCCAAGAAGTCTCATCCCCTGTCAGAAAACTGGTGGTGAGAGGTGGGAAACTTCCACTTTGCCCTCTCCTGTCTCTACCTGCCAGACTAGAGTGAAGCTTAACAGAGTCTTTTGTCTCTGCAGGTTCTGCTAAGCCTGTTCCCTTGGTTGTGGTTTCACTGGATGGCAGGGGCGAACAGTGGGAACCTTCTTCATTCATTCATGCACCACAAATTAGATGAGGAGGCATTTGGCCACCTTAAGAGAGTCATATATTACTCCTGCCATTTATCTGGCTCCATTGAATTCCTTCACTTTGTTGACATTCAGAGCTCCAGGCAGAAGTCACATGGTCAACATCCAGGCAGGCCCTGGCCAGGCTTTGTTGTAATTAAACGGTGGGAATCCCCTGGTTGGCATTGGTCCTAAGTTGGTTGTTAGGCGCCAGCTGAGGTGAAGTGCCATGCCCTGCACCCTGAATACTGCTGAGGAACTGAAAGGGGGAGGGGAGGTAGCAGGGGAAGGGTGACAGACCACAGCAGCCTGACTTCTCAGCCTGACTGGCACTGGTGCTTGTCTGGCCTTGCTGGGCATCCCCCAACGCACACCAGCTTGGGCGACTCACAGAAAGGGCATGGCTGGCGACCAGAGTCACCACCCCTTCAGGAGGTGGGGGAAGATGGGAGGCAGCATGGGATGGGGAAGGGAAGCATGCAGGGGTGATGCTGCCACAGGCGTGTGGGGGGATGGGGAGGAGAGGGGAGGTGGTGCTGGTCCAGCTGCAGTGCATGCCCAGCCTGGCTTCCCCCAGGACCACAGTTCCAGCCCTTGGAACCAATCCCTATTCCTAAATTAGGGATCCGGCTTGTTGACTTCCCTTACCTATCTTGTTCCAACATGCCAGAGCCTGTTCATCTTGGAGGCCTGCTACAGATATGTGTACTGTCTGGCAGGAGATTTACAACCCCTCCCTCCGGGATTTTCAAGGTCGGGATGAGTTCACCAGAAGCCACTGGAACCCCCACGCTTTCCAAAGCACTGCCCCGCTCTCAGGGCGGACCCATTCCAGGGTCTAGAGAGTGGTCAGGTGTTTTTTTTTTTGAGTTGGAGTCTCACTCTGTCGCCCAGACTGGAATGCAGTGGTCGCTCCTGGTCACCGCAGCCCTCGACCTGCTGGGCTCAGGC
>NW_007070605.1:0-1929 GCF_000164805.1 Carlito syrichta
GGGCGGCGCTCGCTGTCCGGCCGCAGGAGGGAAGCAGGCGCCCACCCGCTCTTGTCCCGTTGTCGCTCAGGCTGCCTACTGAGCCAGGCGTTGGGCCCAAGGTCTCTCCTGGGGCTGCGTCTGTCTGCAGGAAGCAATGGCTTCTTCTTCTATTTTTTTGAGTTGGAGCCCCACTCCGACGCCCAGACTGGAGTGCCGTGGCTGCGCCCGGCCACGCAGCCTCGACCTGCTGGGCTCCGGCAACCCTTCCGCCTCAGCTTCCGAGTAGCCGGAACTACAGGGGTGCGCTGCCACGCCCGGCTAGTTTTTGGTCTTGCCAAGTTGGCCAAGTTGCCTGGGCGGGTCTCGAACCCGCGGGCTCAGGCCATCCACTCGCCTCGGCCTCCCAAGGTGCTAGGATGACAGGCTGAGTCCCCGAGCCTGGCCGGGAAGCAGAGTCTTTTACGAGTTCCCCCTCAGGCCACCTGACTGGCCAAGCCCTGCCAGCTGCGTCCACAGGGAGGGGGCATCCTTCGGCGGACTCAGAGCCAGAGGTTCCACGCCAGCAGCTTGAGGTCAGCAGGTCTTGGAGAAGTCGCTGAGGACGGCCTGGTGGAACCCTGGGCACCTTGCAGCCGCACTCCGGAGCCTGGAGCTCTCCCAAGGCCTGGCCTGGGCGCAAGCCCGCAAAGGGACCGTGGGATGGTGATCCCTGCTCACTGGCCAGGCCAGGGCGCCGCCGCCCATGGAGGCCCTGCGCTCTCCCTTGTACCCCCAAATAGTCCCAGCACCTCTGCTGCTGCACCCCAGCCCAGCTGAACTGAGAGGTGAGTACCGGCTGAGGAGCCAAGGCCGTGGGACCAGTCACAGGGCTGTGTGTCTCTAGGTGAGTTGCTCACCCTCTCTGTGCAAATCAGCCTTAGCGGCAACATGACTGCCCAGACTCGGTGACTTTCAGTCACTCTCACTCTCTCAGGGCTGCAGGCTGGCTAGGGTTGGGCTGACCAGGCTGGGCTCAGCGGACGGCCGGGGGCCAGGATTCAGGCCTGCTCCGTTTCACACAAGTCCCGCGAATGGGCCGGACGTGGGGATGGGGACATGTCCTCCTCTGCGGTGAACAGGGTCACAGGGCCAAAGGAGGAAGAACTGCTCAGAGCGTTGTGGCCTCCTCCACTCTCACAGAGGGCCCCGAGCACGTCCCATGCAGGGCAGCAGCCAAAAAAGAGGAGACACCTAAAAGCAGTGCTCCCCACGGAGGAGGCCACTGACCAGTGACAGCAAACTCCGTGAAACCTTTAGGAGAGTTTATTCCGAGCCAAGTGTGAGTGATGCAGGCCCACAGCATCCGTCCTCAGGAGGGCCGGGACTGCGTGCCCGCCGTGGCTGAGTGGCAGCTTGGTTTCGTGCATTTCAGGAGGACCGGAGTTACAAGAGACTGTGAGTCCACACATGCGAGACCCACCCTGACTTGGTCCAGGGAGGTGGGTATCTCCAAGCGGGGGCCTGCAGGTGACAGGTGGATTCAAAGGTCTTCTGGCTGAAACTCAGTCCCCTGGGGCTAGCTCAGGACTTCTGAAAGCAGGAAAGGAAACCAGCCGCTGAGGACGACCAGGGAGCGAGTTTCTTGACACGCAGGTGACGCTCCGTGGTGGCGGTGGGCTTCCGAGGCAGAGAAGTGTCTTGAGGTGCCCAGGGTCTCCAACACAGCTTGTCAGGGTCCTAAAATGCTTTGGTTTTCCTTCCTTACCTGTTATGGGATGTTTTGCCAGAGCCAGGTTGAAGCGTAAACCACATTCGGTGGTGATAAAAAGCCTCTCTCGGGCAATCCACTCGCCTCAACCTCCCAAAGGCTTACAGGCTGAGCCACCGAGCCCGGCCTGCCCGGGCAGCGGCAGCGAGACCTCATCTCTACAATAAATCAAAAAACCAGCCGGGCGTGGTAGCGCGCGC
>NW_007070605.1:1949-11356 GCF_000164805.1 Carlito syrichta
AGAGTGAGACTCCAACTCAAAAAAAAAAAAAAGCCTGCCTCTGCAGGTCCCCGAGCTAAGAGTTTGGCAAGGTGAAGAGAAAGGTGCGAGTTCGGACCTCAGGGCTTCCTGCAACTTTCTGCCCCCTTTGGCTGCTCCTGGAGTATCTTCATTTGGTGGAAAGTATTTCCAAGCAGGACCAAAATCCATGATGGAGAATTCATCTCCCCAGGTTGCAGGAGGCAGGGGTGGATTGCCCCAGGCTGCGGTGGATGCATTTTCCTGGGGGAGAGAGCCCCCCGTGGGAGGAACCAGGCAAATCCGCCCCGTGGAATGCTCTGCCTGCCTCTGAGGTTTTCCACACCGGTCTCAGCGGAGACATCCAGGAAAGAACAGTCGATCCCCAAGGAGCCAGGCATTTTCTTCCTTTGGCCCCCAGTCTTGTAGGATGTCTGGAGCATTTCTCCCCAGGCTCCCTTCAGGGAAGCGGTGTGGGGAGGGCAGCGGAGGGCGTGTGCAGAGGTCCCAAGCCCAGGACCCTCCGCCCGCAGGCAGGGTGTGATCCCCGCCACCTGGAGGCCCGTTGGCTTTTTAAACATTTTCGGAGACAGGTTCTCGCTCTGGCCACGGCGCACTGCAGCCTCGAATTCCTGGGCTCAGGCGATCTCCCCGCTCAGCCTCCGGGTAGCTGGGGCTTCGGGTGTGTGCCACCACGCCCGGCTTATTTTTGCGTTTTCCAGCCAGTCAGCCTGTGTTTGGCCTCGCTGCCTCCCACCTTTGGAGGCGCCTGCCAGCCCTTGCAGGATGCTGAGCTGCCGTTTGGCTGGCTTCCCGCTGGCTTCCCGCACAAGTTCTTCGAGAAAGCTGACAAGTGGGCTTGGTTTCCTTCCCTCCTCCGCCTCTTCTCTCCCTCTGTGTGTACACACTTCCAGATGTCGCGTCACCTCCACCTCCCGAATCTATCCAGGATCCAGTTGCTTCTTACCACCCCGATGCTGGTTCGTTCACAGTTGGGTCCCTGGTACCGACTCGGGCTCGATTAATGTTTGTTGAATGAACGCATGAACTAGTGACTCCATTTCTTTCTTTTTTTTTTGAGGTGGAGTCTCACTCTGTCACCCAGACTAGAGTGCAGTGGCACGCTCCTGGCCACCACAGCCTTGACCTTCTGGGCTCCGACGATCCTTCCGCCTCCGCCTTCCAAGTAGCCGGAACTACAGGCGTGCGCTACCATGCCCGGCTAATTTTTTGATTTATTGTCGAGAGGAGGTCTCGCCAGGTTGCCCAGGCGGGTTTCGAACCCGTGGGCTCAGGCAATCCACTCACCTCAGCCTCCCAAAGGTGCAGGATTACAGGCCGAGCCACCGAGACCGGCTGTGACTCCATTTCGTGTGAATGATGCTTCCGAGCACATCTGTGGTTGTTTCTGGTTGTCTCTCATACCAGTTGCGTTCGATTAGAGAACAGTCTCATCCTTCTGATTTTTGCTGCGGGTGTGGGGAGGATGGGAAGACAGTGATTCCGGAAGAGCGGAGGAGGAGGCGGACGCGAACCCACCCTCCCCGCCTCCACACTCCCTTCACTGCTCATCGCCATCAGCGCTGAAAGGGCAGAGGGTCCAGGGGTCGCTGGGGTGCGGCGGGTGCTGGAGCAACAGGGCCGTGGCTGGGAGAGTGAGGGTGTCGTGGGAGGGGCGGAGCGGGGAGGGGCAGGGAGACCCGAGACTCCCTCCCCGGCTTCGAGACGGGACTTTCCTGGGGAAGACGAAGACGCTCCTCTGTCTCCCGCCGTCGGTCTTCGCCTGTGCGGTGCGCACATTTGCCCTGCCGTAGTTATCAGGGCCACACAGTGTTTTCCTTTGGCTTCATATGTGTGTTTCTTAGATCATGAAGGTCACTCTCCAAGGGTGGGCTTTCAGGGTGGCCAATAATGACTGGGAAAGACAGACTGGAACACCCGCACCAGGTCGGTCACTCGCCCACCGTGGGGTCTCAGGTCATAACCTCTCTGAGCCTCAGTTTCTCATTCCGCAGTCTCCCTTACTTCGTACCCCCTCCCGTTCCCTCCGTGCAGGCGGCTTTCCTGTGCTGCTGCTAGAAAAGTCATCTGGTGTAGCTGTTTCACACTAAGCTGTGAGTGACCGGTCATCTCCCAGCCTTCCAGGGATGTGTGTGTTTTGCGGAAGATGCTGATGAGCACAGGGAAAGTTTCCGGGGCCAGATTCTGGGGCAGGAGGAGACATCGAGGCGCGGCCTCCGGGCGTTCCCAGAGTGCCCTGGCTTTGCAGAGGAGGGCACGGATGCTGGGGGTGGGTACCAAGGTTTAAGGCAAGGCTTTGCAGAGGAGGGCCGGCGGCTCACTCAGTCCCCAGACAGTCGCAGACAGAGCTGGCCGTGCGGCGCAGGACGCCTGACATCCACATCGCGCTGGGCTCTCACCCCGGGTCTGGACGCAGGAGGGGAGTTTGCTGGGGATTCCGGGCCTGCCGTCCACACGCAGGCGCCAAGGGAGACTCAGAGCACAACAGGTCGCGTGTCCTCTCCAACATGAGCCCTGGGCGGGCTCCACGGCAGCCTGTCCGTCTTGACCGATGGCGTTTTAGTCAGCACAAGCCGGGGTCGCTCTTGGCCGCCACGAGACTGTCTGGGAGGGGGGCTTATGAGGAGAGGGGAGGTTCTGCAGAGAATCTCCAGGAAGCCGCAGCCCAGCCCTTCTTCCCGCTCCTGAAGGAGGGAGGGCTGGGGTGGCTGGAGGTCGTCGGGGGCAGTGCCTGGGTTGGAACCCCGAGTCCTGGGAGGAGGATAAGAAAAAGTCAGGGGGGTTGGTATCAAGGTGACTCAAAACTGTGTCCGTCTCAAGCTCACAAGTCTCCCTGTGCCCCCGAGACCAGGGTGGGACCTAGCATGCAGGGGAGGGTGTTTCCGTTGTGGAGGGACTTGGCCGCATATAATGAACTCCAAAATAATGATGGCTTCATAAGATAGAAGCCTCTTTCCCTACCCCAGGGGGTGGGCATCCGGAAGGCTCCCAGGAGCTCCACGGGTGTCGGGCTCCTTCTGTGTTCTCCAACATCTCAATTCAAGGTTTCCATTCTCAAAGGCACCCCTGGACCCAAGGTGGCTGCCCGAGTGCCAGCCATTAGGTCTGAGTTCCAGGAGGTAGAAAATAAGTTGCTTGTTTTTGGTGGTGAGGTGGTGGGATAAATGCGTCTCTTTAAGGAACCCTTTAAGGCTTCTCAGAAGTTCCATGTAACCACTTGCACTGATTTTTTTCCCTTAAGTCCAGAATTTAGTCACATGGCCACACTTAGCTGCAAGAGCGACGGTGGATACAGTCTGTTAGTCAGACGCGTTGCAACCCCAGACAAAATCAGTGTTGTGTTACCAAAAGGAAGGGGGAAGACGAGTCTGGGATTGGTAACTGTGGTCTCTGCCTTGGGTGGCATGAACTCCTTAGAGCACAATCAGGGAGACCCGGAACACTTGGACGCAGGGTTCGACCTGCTAAGCACGGCCTCACCGTCTCCACAAAATGGAGCAAGAGATGGGCGTGGCATTTTGAGTGGAAAACGGCTTGAAAAAGGAACGCAGGCAAACGATAAAGCAGTTCGCCCAGTAGAACTCAGCTGGTATCAGACAGAACTAGAGCCAACCTAATTTTTGAAAACATTTTGTTATAAAAAAATTTCAGACATTTGCAGAAGGATAATAAGAGGAATCCCCGCTGTCATTATCAGCTTCAACGACCGTCGATCCAAGAATAATCTTATTTTACCTCTAACCATCCCTCCCCTGCATCCGTGTTACTTTGAAGTAAAACTAGACATATCATTTAATTTGTAAACACTTTAAACAGTCATCGTATCATCTTCACACCTCAAATAAGCAATGGCTCCTTAATTCCACCATGTATCCCTTCAGTGTCCCGGCACCCAACGATCACTGTCATCATTACAATTTTTCGCGGCTTGTTTGCATCAGGATCTAAGGTCTCACACTGTGGTTGGTCGGCGTGCCTTCTTTGTGACAAAATACACATCACGTAACATTGGCTACTGTAGCCACTAAGCACATTCACCTTGTTGTGCAGCCATCGCCGCCATCCATCTCCAGAACTTTCTCATCTTCCTAAGCTGAGTCTCTGTTCCCACGAAACACGAACTCCCCTTCTGCCCCCTCCCAGCCCCCGGCACCCACCAGTCTGCTTTCTGTCTCCGTGAATCTGACTTCCTCAGAAAACTGGTCTGCATGATACTTGTCCCTTAGGATAACGTCTTCAAGGCGCATCCGGGCTGGAACGCGTGCCAGGCCTCTCCTTCTTGGAAGGGTGAGCCATCTTGCATTGCGTGGGTGGAAGGGTCGCCCTGGGCTTAGCCACTCAGCCGTCAGTGAGCACCTGTGGTCTTGGAGTCTTCGGGTTGTCGGTTGCCCCTCCTTTCCTTTTTACTTTCGTGCAATATTCTGTGTGAGAAATCAGGTCGCTGTCCTATAGTTTTTCACAGAGGCGGGGAGGGTCCGTGCTGTTGTGTTCCCGTGGTTCCCGTGGTTTTGTTTGGATTGGGCCATCGAGTGGAGAGCTTTGATATGACCCAGATTCAATGTTTTTTTCCCCCCCAGAATTTTTTTTATTTTTTTTATTTTTTGAGTCGGAGTCTCACTCTGTCGCCCAGACTGGAGTGCAGTGGCCGCTCCTGGCCGCCGCAGCCTCGACCTGCTGGGCTCTGGTGATCCTTCCGCCTCAGCCTTCCAAGTAGCTGGAACAACAGGCATGTGCTACCACGCCCGGCTGATTTTTTTGTTTATTGTAGAGATGAGGTCTCACTGCCCAGTCGGGTCTCGAACCCGCGGGCTCAGGCCATCCACTCACCTCAGCCTCCCAAAGGCGCGGGATGACCGGCTGAGCCACTGAGCCCGGCTCCCCCAAGACTTTTTGGAAGGTGGTGTTAGATTCTTGCACTGGGGCAAGTGTCTGACTGTCTGTCTTTTTGTGATGGCAGCATCCACTAAGGCTCAGTCCCTAGACCCCTGAGTCCACTAGTGGTTATGAATGGGGGATCTTCTGAAATCATCCTTTCAACCCGTATCGGCTGGGATATTTCCTATAGGGGGACGTCCCCTCGCCTCCTCTTCAGGTCCTCTGTGAATTTAATTGCGTCTGCCTGCAAAGCTTCTGTGCTATGAGGACAGGCTCTCATCCCCAACATTACTGACTTCCTGCCATGTGTCCCTTGCTGGGGTCACAGAGACTCCCATCCCGGGTGGCCACAGACCCGTGGGAGAGAGAGAAAGGTGAACCGGTGAGTTTGTCGCAAGCTGACTGCGGCAACAGAGGTGTTGACAAGATGCCGTGGGGTGCAGCGGGGAGAGCCCCTCACAGGAGCAATTGGAGGGCTTCCTAGAAGAGGTGCCATGCATCTGATGTGCCTTGCTTCACAGCTGGTGTGGGTCCCTGGTGGTGGAACTGACAGCCCCCACGTTGAGGCTTTCTATGTTTAGTTTTTTAGAGCTCAAGGCAGATAAAGCAGTCCTGATTTTATCACGGGCTCCCAGAGGGTTGATTCAGCTGGCGTTCCTGGGGCTCGTTTGCGCTCCCAGACTCAGAGGGCTGTTGGGTAGAGCCCAGGCGTGGCCACCACATTCAGGGCTTCAGGGGGAGTGACAAGGACCTCAGAGGAAGTGCAGGGAGGGCTGTCAGTGTGGGAGCTGCCCCTGCCTCTCGCCAGCCCCTGGCCCTCAGAGGCTGTTGCCCCACCTGTCTCTGGAGCCTGCGTTCTTCCCGGGGCTGCTGTACCAGGTGACAGGTCGCTCGGTTTCCTTGGTTATTCCTGCATGCCGCATCCTCTTACCCCAAGGCGCCTCAAGTGTCACAGCTACCTGGGCCTCTTTCTCTGAGGCACTTGCTGTCACCGCAGACACCGCATCTGACTGCACCTGCCCACACCAGGGAGGGAGGGCCCTGAGCACTTAGTTCTCAGCCAGCCTGCCTCCCTGCTGGGCGCTTGGTGACAAAACTCTCCGGCTGCTAAAAGAGTGGCTGATGGGGAAAGGGAGGTCGTTTTTTAGAGGTCACATGGTCAGCGTCCTCATCTTACCGATTGGGTCCCGGCAGGAAAGAGGTGACACCGCCAATGGGTGACTGAGGAGAGTGTATTTGCTCAATTAACATAAAGAGGAATGAAATAATACATTACTGATCAGAGTACGGCAGCCTCTCATCTTAAATAATTTCTGTGAAAGGGTCGGTGGGGACCTGGTGGACTGTAGGCCGAGCCCTGTGACCCTCCCTGGCTGTCACTGTTATTTAGATGGTGGTCGCTCTAAGGTACTGGCCAAGATCACTGTTTGTCTTATCTCCCCGACATTCCTTTTTTATTGAACCAGGGTATCACTCTGTCACCCAGGTTGGAGTGCAGTGGCACACTGACAGCTCACTGCAGCCTCCACCTCCAGGCCACTGCGCCCAGCTAATTTTCAATTTTTTGTGGAGATGCGGTCTCTTTATGTTGTTCAGGCTGGTCTCGAACTCCTGGGCTCAAACAGGCCTCCACCTTGGCCTCCCAAAGTGCTGGGATTACAGGCACGAGCCATCGCACCCGGCCCGTTCTTTTGCCATCTTTGGTACACAGGGACACAGCTGAACGTCTGGACGTTCCCAAGTTTGTGATCAAGGCCTCCGGTGCTCCTCTCCCGCCTCGCCGTCACAGCTCTCCTCAGCCCCCTGCCCTGGGGTGTCTGCAGCTGCCGTGTGCACTCCTGGAGAGTGAGACAGAGTCCCAGTCGGGAGGAGGATGGGGGTGAGCCGGGTGACAGCAGCGGGCAGCCGTTGCCATGCTGGGGTTAGAGGGCAAGAACAGGGCACTGCTGGGCAGAACCGGGCAACCTGCTCCTGGCGGGGTGGAGAGTATATTCTGGAACCTTCTCTCCTCTTTCCCTCCAGGCTCCTCCTTGTGCCTCTCACTGGCTAAACCCAGCTGGAAGCCAGAGGCCAAGAGAGCCCGGGGATATCATTCTTGAGGCCGGCCTTCCAAGGACATCCTTAGGGCTTGGCCTCCTGGAGGGCAGATAACCAGCCGAGGAGGTGAAAACACAGACGGGAGGCGCCTAGCCCAGGACCAGCATGGTAGATGCTCAAGAACATTTCCAGTTTCCCTCCGATGACGAAGAGACGCACCCGAGTTGGCGTCAAGATGGCTGCGTTAGGGGGCGGGAGTCCCGGGCCTGTGAGAGCTGTGCCTCCTAGGGTGGGCTGCACCCTCTCTGGGCCTGTTTCCTCCTCTCCAAGGTGACAGTGTTGGAAGGAGCCGGCCTCCCGGGCCTTCTGAGCTCTGCAGGTCCCTGGCTCATTTTGTCCTTGGAACACACCCTACATGGGTCCTTGCACCCAAAGGGGCCCAGGTTCACAGCCAGGAAGCGCACTTGTGAAGATGGGTGGGGCTTTCCCGCCCCTGGACAGACACTGGACCTCGGGCCAGGCTAGTCAAGTGCGGGAGAAGACAGTAAGGAAGGAAATCCCCCAAGATCCGGCCTCAGCCAGAACGCTGGGTGCCCAGGAAATTCACGTGCCGAACTGAAGCCTGAATAGCCCCCGAGGGAAGGTTGATGAAGATGCCACTCCGGTGCCAGGTGCTCAGATGCGAACGTCATTCACCAGGGGAAA
This sequence comes from Carlito syrichta, assembly GCF_000164805.1. Lineage (NCBI taxonomy): Eukaryota > Metazoa > Chordata > Mammalia > Primates > Tarsiidae > Carlito > Carlito syrichta. Next base: position 9,585 of record NW_007070605.1, read on the forward strand.
GCCTCCACTCTCTACTGCGGCTCTTTTTTTTGAGTTGGAGTCTCACTCTGTTGCCCAGGCTGGAGTCCAGCGGCACGACCACACCAATCACTGCTCACGACAGCCTCAGCCTCCTGGGCTCAGGCCATCCTTCTACCTCAGCGTCCCAAGTAGTTGGGACTACAGACGCGTGCCACCACGCCCAGCTGATCTTTTAATTTTTTTGTAGAGACGAGCTCTCCCTTTGTTGCCCAGGCTGGTCTCGAACTCCTGGGCTCAAGCAGTCCTCCCGCCTCAGCCTCTCAAAGCGCTGGGATGGCAAGCTTGATCCTCTGTGCCCAGGCTGTTTGGACTTGTTATGTACTGTGGGGGCTCTGAGGACCCAGGGATTCCCGCCTCCCAGGAAGGGTGGCGAAACACTCCATCTGGAGCGCCTCCCCGCACGTTCACGGGCTGGAGCTTGGGTCTCCTGTCGAGATTCTGTGGGAGTTTGAGGGGAGCTGTGAAGTCAGGCGTGCCCTGGTGGCAACTCCAGCCTCTTCACCTGCTGGCCGCAGGGCCTTGGGCTGGGGTCTCAGTGGCCCTGTAACTCGGTTTCTTTCCCTGTAAAACAGGCTCTGGGGAGGAGTTAGGGTGGCAGGCTTCTCTCTGGTGCTTGGCAGCGTTCGTCTCTCCTCTCGGGTCTCCCCTTCCCAGGCCCCTCTGCCCGGTAGGGCGGGGTTCCTGCCTCCCACTTCCCATGAGCCCTGGTCCGTCGTCTTGTTCTGGCTCCTTGCCACCTGTGTCCCCCCCAGGCTGCTCAAGGGCGTGGGTGCCCCTGGCTTTTGCCTTTGTCCTCCATCCAGCTCAGTCTTAGGGAGCGAGCGCAGGGGACGCCTCCTCCAGTGGGCTTCCAGGAGGTTCTCCGAGGTACTAACTGGAGTGTGGCTTTTCCTCACCAGCTACCGGAAGGCTGTGCCGAAGGATTCCGAGCCATGCTTCAGGCTGTGCTTTCTGTCTTGGCGCTTCTTCCTCTCTCGCCTTTTCTAGCTGTTCTGTCACTTATTCACTCTGCAAACATTCACCTAGCATCTCTGTGGTGCCAGAGGAAGGGAGAGGGGAGAACTCCTGCGGGGAGAGACAGAGACAACGAGAGAGAGAGAGAGAGAGAGAGAGAGAGAGAGAGAGAGAGAGAGAGAGAGGGAGAGGGAGAGGGAGAGGGAGAGGAGAGGGAGAGGAGAGGAGAGGAGAGGAGAGGAGAGGAGAGGAGAGGAGAGGCATAAAAACAAGCCAGTCCCCTGCAGTGGGCTAAGGGCGCAAGAGGGGACCCCAGTGGGGGACTCAGGGAGGCACTTGCCAGGAAATCTCAGGAGAGGCCGAGAGCCCCAGCCTTTGGGAGCAGAAGGAAGCTTGGAGGCTGTGCCCTGTGGCACTCCGTGTGCTAGGCGGGGGTCGGAGCCCAGGACCCTGGATGACCAAAGTACGGGGCCCGTGAGTCCCCGTGTAGTGCTCTGACCCACCCGCTCCAGCACCGCGTGTCACGGATGTGTGGCGGGAGACATGGGGCTCACATGGCCACTTGGAGAGGCTCCCTGAAGAGCCAGTCCCTGTGTGGTCACCTGTCCCTGCTGTAACCTGACAGTTAGGACTGCTCAAGCAGGTGGACAGGACACCCAGGGCCTGGTCATGCCTTGTTTTGTCAGCACGCACCTTCATACTTAGACAGCTATGGGGACTCGACTTCCCTCTCAAAAGGCGCTTACAGCTTTAAAAAAAAATTTTTTTTTTTGAGTCGGAGTCTCACTCTGTTGCCC